>NC_079216.1:64790896-64930896 GCF_029633865.1 Lampris incognitus
GTCTTCACTTATCCTTTGACCCAGTCTGGACGCCGAACATCCGAGACAGATGTATTTGTTATCATCCTATAGCTTCCCACAGATCCTGTGTGTGTGTGTGTGTGTGTGTGTGTGTGTGTGTGTGTGTGTGTGTGTGTGTGTGTGTGTGTGTCTTTGCGTGCGATAGCCCTGGTCCCTTCTTTGTCAAACCTCTGAGGGCCGCTCTACTTTAAACAGGAAATGACACTTATCTGGAACCATGGTGATGGAGATGGCTTCCTGTAAGTGAGGGCGGGCCATATAACTGATAATAACGATCCCCTCGGGTACTTTTATATGAGCCTAGAATACGCTGCAGAAGTCGGGACACCGATATCGTCGTAACTTAAATAAATAAATAGATAGATAGATGGGGTTCCTGCTCACCCGTGTCATCGCACACGTTCACACTCCATAGTTACATGACGACGCAACGGAGACATCCTGACTGATGATGACACATTTGATCAATAGATAACCCATAACTGGTAAATCCCACACAGCATCCGGATGTGGGCCGCGTCAGGCAACGATTGCGGCACTGATGGTCTTCTTCTGGCCCTGACAACATGGATGTGAGCCTGAAGTGGCCTACAGGTATAATAGCAAATATGGCCCAAATACGCCAAATCGAATGTGGGCCTTTTCTTGGCAAAGCTGCGGTGCTCTCGGACGTCCGGGGTAGTGTAGTGGTCTATTCCATTGCCTACCAACAGGGGGCTTGCTGGTTCGAATCCCCGCGTTACCTCCGGCTTGGGCGTCCCTACAGACCCGATCTGGCGTGTCTGTGGGTGGGAAGCTGGATGTGGGTATGTGTCCTGGTCGCTGCACTAGCGCCTCCCCTGGTCGGTCGGGGCGCCTTGGGGGGAGGGGGGAACTGGGGGGAGTAGCGTGATTCGCCCACGTGCTACGTCCCCCTGGTGAAACTCCTCTCTGTCAGGTGAAAAGAAGCAGCTGGCGACTCCACATGTATGGGAGGAGGCATGTGGTAGTCTGCAGCCTTCCCTGGATCAGCAGAGGGGGGTGGAGCAGCGACCGGGATGTCTCGGAAGAGTGGGGTAACTGGCCAGGTACAATTAGGGGGGGGGAAAGGGGAGGGGAGATGCGGTGCTCTGGGCAACATGTAATCTGGATGTGACCCTGAAGTGGCCTGTGTGGTAAATGGTGAATGTGGCCCAAATACCACAAAACAAATATGGGCCCCCTTTGGCAAATATGTGCACATGCCGGCATTGCTATGGCTTGGTTCTGGCCCAGAACTGGCAAAAGGAGCGGGTCGCCCAAGTGCCATCATTCCATACGGTATGTGGGCTGGATGAAAGTGTCGGGTGTGGACGGGTCCGGGCCACAGCAATTTTGTTATGTGGGGATGCTAAACACAGAACAAACACAGCAGCTCTTGCAGAGGTTTACTGAAAACCTCAGTACATTGCTAACATGCAGGTCAGTGCATGCTAACATGCAGGTTAGTACATGCTAACATGCAGGTCTGCATGCTAACATGCAGGTCAGTACATGCTAACATGCATGTCAGTGCATGCTAACATGCATGTCAGTACCTGCTAACATGCAGGTCAGTACATGCTAACATGTAGGTCAGTGCATGCTAACATGCATGTCAGTGCATGCTAACATGCAGGTCAGTACATGCTAACATGCAGGTCAGTACCTGCTAACATGCAGGTCAGTGCATGCTAACATGCAGATCAGTACCTGCTAACATGCAGGTCAGTGCATGCTAACATGCGGGTCAGTGCATGATAACATGCATGTCAGTGCATGCTAACATGCAGGTTAGTACATGCTAACATGCAGGTCTGCATGCTAACATGCAGGTCAGTACATGCTAACATGCATGTCAGGTGCATGCTAACATGCATGTCAGTACCTGCTAACATGCAGGTCAGTGCATGCTAACATGCAGGTCTGCATGCTAACATGCAGGTCAGTACATGCTAACATGCATGTCAGTACCTACTAACATGCAGGTCAGTGCATGCTAACATGCAGGTCTGCATGCTAACATGCAGGTCAGTACATGCTAACATGCAGGTCAGTGCATGATAACATGCAGGTCAGTCTATGCTAACATGCAGGTCAGTACATGCTAACATGCAGGTCAGTACATGCTAACATGCAGGTCAGTGCATGCTAACATGCATGTCAGTACCTGCTAACATGCAGGTCAGTGCATGCTAACATGCAGGTCTGCATGCTAACATGCAGGTCAGTACATGCTAACATGCATGTCAGTACCTACTAACATGCAGGTCAGTGCATGCTAACATGCAGGTCTGCATGCTAACATGCAGGTCAGTACATGCTAACATGCAGGTCAGTGCATGATAACATGCAGGTCAGTCTATGCTAACATGCAGGTCAGTACATGCTAACATGCAGGTCAGTACATGCTAACATGCAGGTCAGTGCATGCTAACATGCATGTCAGTACCTGCTAACATGCTAACATGCAGGTCAGGATAGGAAGGGAGCAGATCACGTAATCGTAGCATATATAATTCTCCCCCAGCATGGGAACTACTTCTGACTGTATTCTTCTTCTTCTACTTCCTCTCCTACTCCTGAATGTATCTGAATGTGTGTGCTTCTGAATGTCTGGGGGTGCACACGGACAGCATGTCCACATGCAGCGTGCGTTTCAGCATCCTCTGCTATTTCAGATCCCTGTGCACAATCAGCAGAGCGATCATCTTTCATAACGACTCCCCTCTTCCCTTTTTCACTTCGAGCCACCCCCCTCGCTCCGTCTCCAAACAGACTCCGGTGCATTCTTTCCACCGAGTTCCCACTGCCTCGTGTCTGACCCAGCAACAATTGGGGTATGTAACCTCAACACGCCAGTGGAGGAAACCACAAGATAAAATACTGTACTTCAGTGAATGTACTTGAGCACGGATTTGTTTTGGAATAACGAGTCAGCGAGGTTACACGGTCCATGTGTGTCTCCGTCGGCTTCCATGTTTGGGTGCAGGCCTGTGTAATAGTGTGTGTGTGTGTGTCTGAGTGGGTCTAAATACTGTCAGTGTAGCTTTAATAAAACGGGGTGATTTTTTTCTAATGGCCTGGCTGGCGGCCTGTCCAGGGTGTCTCCCCGCCTGCCGCCCAGGAACGGCTGGGATAGGCTCCAGCATCCCCGTGACCCCGAGCAGGGTAAGTGGTTTGGATAACGGATGGATCTTTTTTAATTGAGGTTGGTTGACACCCCACTGTCAGCTTTTCTGTCCCCCAAAACGCGTTTGCCAGTTGGGGGAAGCTCATAACACTCATGGCTTCCACCGCTTCCCTCCTGGCTCCGCGCTGCAGCTAATTCAATCGCCGCTGGATGACTCACGCCGTAATGTCTCCCCCTGCACAGACACACACAGACACACACAGACACACACACACACACACAATGGTCTTGTACCGTGTAGCCCAGCGTGCACACGTACAGATGTGGATGTGCGCACACACACACACACACACACACACACACACACACACACACACACACACACACACGTCCACCACGGTGCCTCTGCTGAGCGGCTACTCCAGGTTAGTGAGGTCAGTGCTGCGTCATCCTTTTAGCACATTTTGTGAAATCTTCTGTTGTTTGTTTCATGCTCTCTCTCTCTCTGTCTCTCCCTCCCTCCTTCCCTCCCTCCCTCTCTATCCCTCTCTCTCTCTTGCTCTTTCTCCCCCTCTCCCTCTCTCTCTCTCTCTCTCTCTTGCTCTTTCTCCCCCTCTCCCTCCCTCCCTCTGTTTCTGTTCATCTCTCTCTCTGTCCCTCTCTCCCCCGCTCTCCCCTTCCCTCTCTATCTTGCTCTTTCTCCCCCCCCCCCCCCCCCCCCTCTCTCTCTCTCTCTCTCTCTCTCTCTCTCTCTCTCTCTCTCTCTCTCTCTCTCTCTCTCTCTATCTCTCTTGCTCTTTCTCCCCCTCTCCCTCCCTCCCTCCCTCTGTTTCTGTTCCTCTCTCTCTCTGTCCCTCTCTCCCCCTCTCCCTCTCTCTTGCTCTCTCCCTCCCTCTCTCTCTTGCTCTCTCCCTCCCTCTCTCTCTTGCTCTCTCTGTCCCTCCCTCTCTCTCAGTCTCTCCCTCTCTCTCTTGCCCTCTCTCTCTGTCTCTCCCTCCCTCTCTCTCTCTCCCTCTCTCTTGCTCTTTCTCCCACTCTCTCCCCCTCTCCCTCTCTCTCTTGCTCTCGCTTGCTCTCTCTCTCCTGCTCTCTCTTCCTCCCTCCCCTCTCCCCCCCACTGTTTCTCTCTCTCTCTATTGCTCCCTCTCTTTCCCCCTCCCTCTCTTGTTCTCTCCTGCTCTCTCTCTCCCTCCCTCTCTCTCGCTCCCTCCCTCTTTCTCTCTCCCTCTTTTGTTCTCTCCTGCTCTCTCTCCCTCTGTCCCTCCCTCTCTCTCGCTCCCTCCCTCTTGCTCCCTCTCTCTCCCTCTCTCCCCATCACCCCACCCCCCCATTGTGCAATTTCTATTTGTCACCACTTTCTTCTAATGTTTTCTGCTTTGTCATTATTCTACCTAACACGAGGAGTCGTTCGGTTTAGTCGAGCTCCTGTTTTTCTGTCTCTCCCCGGTCTTCCCCTCCCTCACCGCCACCGACCAAGACATCGCTCCAGCTATTCATGTTGGACTTAGCAGAAGGTTGGAAGATGACATAAAGAACATCTTAGGAAGGCCATTTCCTGCTCTCCGTCGTCCCTTCCAGGCCCGCCGAGACGGATCCAGCGGGAGGAAACACCAGGAACCTTCCAGACTTGTCACAAACAAGGGTTCGGGCCTGCGTGTCTGAATGCACGTGTCTCCGGGGTGCACACGTGCTCGTGTCTGCGTGCAGCAGTGCTTCTTTTTTTTTTTTTGCGCATCGTGAAGGCCGGCATATGCTGGGATCACGGCAGCATAACTGCAAAGTGTGGCAGCCGTTTCTGGGCCGAGCCTGCTCAGATTTACTGAGTGCGGCGCCGCGCGGCCATTCCACTTAGCCTAATGAGTGCCAATAAGAATCAGAGCAGATGGCGGCGCCGTTACTGTGGAGCTGAGACAAACGGGGTTTGACTGCGGTCAGATCTATCGCCGTCCGCCGGCTATTTCACCACTCACAAATACGCCCCAGCTTGTAAAGTTAAACTGTCTGCTTATATGAATTTCTATAGGTGTCCTCATCTGTGTGTCATATATATATATATATATATATATACACACACACACATATATATATATATATACACACACACACACACACACATATATATATATACACACACATACACACACACATATATATATATACACACACACACACACACACATATATATACACACACACATACACACACACACACACATATATATATATACACACATATATACACACACACACACATATATATATATATATATATATACACACACACATATATATACACACACACACACATATATATATATACACACACACATATATATATATACACACACACACACACATATATATACACACACACACACACATATATATACACACACACACACACACACATATATATATATATATACACACACACACATATATACACACACACACACACACATATATATATACACACATATATATACACACACACATATATATATACACACATATATATATATACATATATATACATATATACACACACACACATATATATATATATATATATACACACACACATATATATATACACACACCCACACACACACACACACATATACACACACACACACACACACACGCACACAGACACACATAGATAGATAGATAGATAGATAGATAGATAGATAGATAGATAGATAGATAGATAGATAGATAGATAGATAGATAGATAGATAGATAGATAGATAGATAGATAGATAGATAGATAGATATAACTTCACACCATCTACTTTGAGCTGTGGTGCAGACAGGAAGCTGAGGCGAGTGTGGCGGGTGGGACGTGGGCGGTGAAGCGAGGCCCTCGGAGAGGTGGCCAGAACAATGCAGGGTTATCTGTGTGTGTCTGTCCCGGCGCTCCTTCATCTGTCCATCTGCTGCCGTGTTTGTGTGAATAAGCTGAATAAGCAGGATTTCCAGCATGGAGAGCAGGAAGGAATAGACGGAAGGGAAGGCCTTTTCCAAAAAAAATACCCCGTGACCGATGGAAATCAAGGTCAGTGTGACAATGTGTGTGCGTGTGTGTGTGTGCAAGAGAAGGGGAGATTTATGTTTGCGTACCCTAAGTGCGTCATAATCTCTGCCATTCCACCATTAGCAAATGGGGGTGGAGGTGGGGGGGGTATGCTTGTAGAGTGGAGTGGGGACGGGAGTGACCAAATTTCTATCAGTGAGACAAACAACAGGCCCTCTTTGTCAGACTTACAGTGGTATTGTGCTGATGAGACAACAGGACTAATGGCAGCCCTGAGTGGCAGCCCTGAACACGTGCTGCCGTAGCGCAGCCCCGTCAATGCCGGCTGCGGGATTCGATCCGCCGTGTAGCGCGCCACAAGGCCACATCGCTGACCGCTCAGCTAAAGGGGACGACCACCCCAGCCCACCGGCCGGCCAGTGAGCCTCCTGTAGTTTACAGTAGTCGCCTTCTCCCGGAAGCGATGTCACCTTGTGGTGGCGCAGTGTACGCGCAGCTCCATCAATGCCGGCTGCGGGATTCGATCCGCCGTGCACTGCGCCACCACAAGGCGACATCGCTGACCGCTCGGCTAAAGGGGACGACCACCCCAGCCCACCGGCCAGTGAGCCTCCTGTAGTTTACGGTAGTCGCCTTCTCCCGGAAGCGATGTCGCCTTGTGGTGGCGCAGTGTACGGCGGATCGAATCCCGCAGCGGGCATTGGCTGAGCTGCGTTACACGAGTGTAAACCCCCACCAAAACGTTACTCAGACCACGTGCCTAGGTGGTCTGGGACGCATTTGACCACATATCTTTTGTGGTGTAAACGCTGATGCGTCTTCTTCTTCTTCTTCGGGGTGACGAAATCTGATCACCGGCGGTCAGCAGGACGCACTTGGAGACGCGCGAGAGACACGGGTGTGGACGGCGACGTGTCTCGCCGTCCGTCCACTTGTGACCCGATCGACCACGACGCGTTTTAATACCGAGTGTAAACGGGGTCCTAGTCACCCGCATGGGGCAGATGTCCCCTTCTCTGCCTTTTCAGGGTCCACGTGTGTTACAGACAACGAGTCTCAGTTAATCCTTTAAAAGCATCTTGAATGGCGGACGGGCCCACTGAAGCTTTAACAGCGGTTGTCCAATTCTGCCTCTGCTCCCCACCCCCCCCACCCCCACCCACCCTAAAGGAGAATACCTAATGCCCCTTCTCGTGATCTCATACTTGTGAACTGCCTCCACTGTTTACACACTAAAAGGGACCCATTCATTCCACGCGCCTGCTGTCTGGCTTTGGACACTTGTCCAACTGACACCCCGCCAATCAAGACCCCCGCTCGTCTTCAGAATATGAAGCCATTCTTTGTGATGTCATCAGAGGGGGACGGAGAACAAAGGGCCGAGATGGACTGGCAGATCAGGCAGCCTCGGATCTATCCATGCCGAGGCTTCATTACACACAGACACACACACTCTCTCTCTCCCTCCCCCCCCCTCTCTCTCTCCCTCTCTCACACACACACACTCTCTCTCTCTCTCTCTCTCACACACACACACTCTCTCTCTCTCTCTCTCCCTCTCTCTCTCTCCCTCTCTCTCCCCCTCTCTCTGTCTCTCTCACACACACACACACTCTCTCTCACACACACACACACACACACTCTCTCGCTCTCTCACACACACACACTCTCTCTCTCTCCCTCTCTCTCTCACACACACACACTCTCTCTCTCTCTCCATCTCTCCCTCCCTCTCTCTCCCTCTCTCTCCATCTCTCTCTCTCCCTCTCTGTCTCTCTCACACACACTCTCTCTCCCTCTCTTTCTCTCTCTCCCTCTCTCTCTCCTTCTCTCTCTCTCTCTCCCCCTCTTTCTCCCTCTCTCTCTCTCTCTCTGTCTCGCTCTCACATACACACACTCTCTCTCTCTCTCTCTCTCTCTCTCTCACACACACACACACACACTCTCTCTCTCTCTCTCTCTCGCTCTCTGTCTCGCTCTCACATACACACACTCTCTCTCTCTCTCTCTCTCTCTCTCTCTCACACACACACACACACTCTCTCTCTCTCTCTCTCTCGCTCTCTCACACACACAGTTGTTCTCTCTCGTACACACACACAAACACACACACACACACACACACTCTCTCTCTCCACCCCATACACACCCACCCAGCAACCTACCCACCCACACACACACACACACACACACACACTCACAACCACACACACACTCTCTCTCTCGCTTACACACCAAACACACACTCTCTCTCTCTCTTTCTGTCTTACACACCATGCACACACACACACACACACACACACACACACACACATACACAAATTGTGCACGTTCAGAAACAAAGACATGAGCCAGTCATGTGCTGCCCGTTTGTAACCTTCGGCTCTGCAGCACTTTGTTCCAACACTTATCACTGAGGAAGCCGCCACCGCACAGCGCCTCCCAGACGTTCTGGCAAGGTGCACGACCAAACACACACACACACGCACACACACACACACACAAACTAACACACAATAGCTTTCCCTTCCTCGACTGCCTTGTTTTATTACAAGGACCAAAAAAACAAAGAGAAAGAAAAGAAAAGAAAAAACTCCCCAGTCACTCGTAAGCAGGCCGAGACTGGAAAAACAAGCCTTCCTGCCGACGGCGGCTCGAGAGCCGGGGAGTCAGAGGCGGCGTGCTGGCAGAGCTGCCCGGTCCCGTCCTCACATGAAGCAACAGGAATTCGCTCGGCGTTCTCCACAAATATGTTACTCTGCACACAAGACGTCTGCTGTTTTTCCGTCAGCAGCGGACCGACGCTGCAGCGGGCCGGGGCTTTCCTCTTCACGTCCTGACCCAGAGTGGAAGAAGTGAGGGGAAAGAAGAGACAGGAGGAAGCTTTGCACCGGTGGTCCATACCTGATAAACGTCCATCCTCTGCCCCCCTCGAATCCGACCTGTCAGTTTCCTGGAATTCTGGCTCCTGACGGGAAGGCCGGGAAGGGGAAACAACGGAACACTGTCAGTCAGTCACTGGAAGGTCATCGCTGCACAACAGACGCGTCGGTCTAACGGGGGGACGCCTGCCTCCGCTTATGGGTCGCTAGGCCCACGCCGCACGAGACTTAACGAAGCAGGCCTAATTAAACAAGGCAAAACTAATGGGCAGCGTGAAGAAGCTGATCTGATACTGACAAAACACCAAGAAAAGGTCACCTTGTCACACAAATGGTGCTGTATTCACAATAAATACAAGATACAGGCATGTATATATACATACATATGTAAATGAATAAATATAAATATGTACTGATTATAAATATAATTAGTAAAAATGTGCCCTGTGATGGCCTGGCGGCCTGTCCAGGGTGTCTCACCGCCTGCCGCCCAGTGACTGCTGGGATAAGCTCCAGCATCCCCGCGACCCTGAGAGCGGGATAAGCGGTTTGGATAATGGATGGATGTATATATATATATATACACTACCGTTCAAAAGTTTGGGATCACCCAAACAATTTCGTGTTTTCCATGAAAAGTCACACTTATTCACCACCATATGTTGTGAAATGAATAGAAAATAGAGTCAAGACATTGACAAGGTTAGAAATAATGATTTGTATTTGAAATAAGATTTTTTTTACATCAAACTTTGCTTTCGTCAAAGAATCCTCCATTTGCAGCAATTACAGCATTGCAGACCTTTGGCATTCTAGCTGTTAATTTGTTGAGGTAATCTGGAGAAATTGCACCCCACACTTCCAGAAGCAGCTCCCACAAGTTGGATTGGTTGGATGGGCACTTCTTGCGTACCATACGGTCAAGCTGCTCCCACAACAGCTCAATGGGGTTCAGATCTGGTGACTGCGCTGGCCACTCCATTACCGATAGAATACCAGCTGCCTGCTTCTGCTCTAAATAGTTCTTGCACAATTTGGAGGTGTGTTTAGGGTCATTGTCCTGTTGTAGGATGAAATTGGCTCCAATCAAGCGCTGTCCACTGGGTATGGCATGGCGTTGCAAAATGGAGTGATAGCCTTCCTTATTCAGAATCCCTTTTACCCTGTACAAATCTCCCACCTTACCAGCACCAAAGCAACCCCAGACCATCACATTACCTCCACCATGCTTAACAGATGGCGTCAGGCATTCTTCCAACATCTTTTCATTTGTTCTGCGTCTCACAAACGTTCTTCTTTGTGATCCAAACACCTCAAACTTGGATTCATCCGTCCACAACACTTTTTTCCAGTCTTCCTCTGTCCAATGTCTGTGTTCTTTTGCCCATCTTAATCTTTTTCTTTTATTGGTCAGTCTCAGATATGGCTTTTTCTTTGCCACTCTGCCCTGAAGCCCAGAATCCCGCAGCCGCCTCTTCACTGTAGATGTTGACACTGGTGTTTTGCAGGTACTATTTAATGAAGATGCCAGTTGGGGACCTGTGAGGCGTCTGTTTCTCAAACTAGAGACTCTAATGTACTTATCTTCTTGCTCAGTTGTGCAACGCGGCCTCCCACTTCTTTTTCTACTCTGGTTAGAGCCTGTTTGTGCTGTCCTCTGAAGGGAGTAGTACACACCGGTGTAGGAAATCTTCAATTTCTTAGCAATTTCTCGCATGGAATAGCCTTCATTTCTAAGAACAAGAATAGACTGTCGAGTTTCAGATGAAAGTTCTCTTTTTCTGGCCATTTTGAGCGTTTAATTGACCCCACAAATGTGATGCTCCAGAAACTCAATCTGCTCAAAGGAAGGTCAGTTTTGTAGCTTCTGTAACGAGCTAAACTGTTTTCAGATGTGTGAACATGATTGCACAAGGGTTTTCTAATCATCAATTAGCCTTCTGAGCCAATGAGCAAACACATTGTACCATTAGAACACTGGAGTGATAGTTGCTTGAAATGGGCCTCTATACACCTATGTAGATATTGCACCAAAAACCAGACATTTGCAGCTAGAATAGTCATTTACCACATTAGCAATGTATAGAGTGTATTTCTTTAAAGTTAAGACTAGTTTAAAGTTATCTTCATTGAAAAGTACAGTGCTTTTCCTTCAAAAATATGGACATTTCAATGTGATCCCAAACTTTTGAACGGTAGTGTACACACATATACACACACACATATATATATCATACATACATACATATATATGAACACACACATATATATGTATACATAAATCCTAGATAAATACACACACATATATATATATGAACACACACATATATATATAAATATATGTTTATATACATACACATATATAATACATATATATACACACACACTACAACACAACATACGACACATAACATAACACATAACACAACACAGTATGACGCGTACTCATTGCACAGAGTATTGTCCTTAAGAGCAGGGGCCTGGATGTTTACCAGAGACACATGTTAACAGCGGAGTGTGTGCATGCTGACCTCCTCACACTGCGGCGACACGTGTTGTGTTTGCAGGGAAAACACATGCTTCACAGACGAGTGAGCAGAGCAGTCAGATGGCTGACGTGACGCGGAGTGGAGCAGGAAGGTGACGGATGAAGACAGGCCACACACATAATGACAGATCGCTGTGTGGAAGAATGTTCGCGTCCCGAGCTCTGTGTCTTCCTGCTCCACCCACCCCCCCATTTGCCTAATAACACCGTGCAGCAACCCTCTCCTACTGTGCGTTTATCTGTGTGTATGTGCATGCATGTGCATGTGTTTGTGTGTGTGCATGTGTGTGTGCACATGTGTTTTTGTGTGTGTGCATGTGCATGTGTGCATATGCATGTATGTGTGTGCATGTGTGTGTGCGAGTGTGTTTGTGTGCATGTGCCTGTAAGCTTGTGTGTGTGTGTGCATGTACATGCATGTTTGTGTGTGTGCACATGTGTGCATGTGTGTGCATGGGTGTGTGTGTGTGTGTGTGTAAGTCAGGGGAGTGTAGCCTGTCTGCATGACTGGTACACAGCAGAAGATGCTTTAGGTCAGCAGATGATGTGAGTCTGCGTGTGTGTCGTTGTGTATCTGTTATGAAAGCAGTTTCTGCCTCAGATAAGGCAGGCGGCCTATGGCGACATCCGCCTTTGAGGGAGGGGTCAGAGATAAGCTGCGACAATGGCCTTATCACACACACCGATATGGGCACGCACACACACACACACACACACACACACACACACACACACACACACACACACACACACACTGGGAAATAGGAGATCAAAGCCACATCTGTTGTGCGTGATAGCTTAACGAGGATACTAATGAATAGCTCAGAGGAATCAGACACTGTGGACTCTGATGTGTGACACTGACACAAGGTAGCCGATGAACACGTGCTCTTCATCGCCCTCAGCTGCCAGTCACACTCACATGCCACCGTCAGGCAAGCAGTACCGCGGCCCCAAAGCCCGGACCAGTAGGCCCCAGACCAGAGACTCCGGACCAGTAGGCCCCAGACCAGTAGGCTCTAGACCAGCTTTTTCCACCAAGCAACCAGGCTTTTGAATAAAGAACGTTTAAAGACACTAAGCCTGGTGCCGGACTGATGGTGCTGACCTGTGGTCTTCAGCGGATCATCAGTTTACACACACCCACCCACCCACACACACACACACACACACACAGCACCTTACACACATCCATCCACCCGTCCATGATCCAAACCGCTTATCCTGCTCTCAGGGTCGCAGGGATGCGGGAGCCTATCCCTGCAGTCATGGGGCGGCAGGTGGGGAGACACCCCGGACAGACCACCGGGCCATCACACAGGGCCAACACACACACACACACACACACACACAACTGCTAACCACTGCGCCACCATGCTGCCCCTTACACACACCACACTCTATTGATCCTTATTCCGGCCTTTTTGTTGAGTTTTGCTGTTATTTCAGTGCTGTTGTTGCTGCGGTGTCGTGGAGCCGAACCTCAAGAATTTTACACTCTTGGACTTTTATAATGAGACGTAACAAATAAACAATCCCGAGTCTTGAACGCTCCTACTCATGTTTTTCTTTTTTTTTTAAAATGGGGAACGCTTCTTAGCGTTGGGCCTCTGCTGCAGCAGTACCGCAGAAGGCGGTGACGCAATACCGATCGGTCGCAAGCGGCTTCCCTGTCCAATCCCCGCAGCTCTGCCGCAGAAAGAAGGCATTAATTTGCGCTCCGAGGTCAGAGGTCATCGGGCCGAGGGTGATTCGCGATCGGCCGGCTGATAAGAAAGTGGAAAGCTCTGGCGGACGGGGGCGTGCTCGGCTCACCCCTCTTTAAGCCCGGCGGGGTCGGTCCGTCCCCCCCTGACCTCGCCGTGGAGCTCACGAGGCGAAAGGGGAGCCGCCTCGTACGCGTACCGTTTCTTTTGTCGGCCTCGCGAGGTGCGATACACGTTGTGTAACTTCTTTCCTGTTTGCACAGAGACTGCAAAATTTCCACTTTCAACGTTGCTTTTAACTGACAACATCCCCTAAGTCGCAGCAACAGACACGGCTACTGTGACGTGGGGGTTGAGTGGGGTTGCTTACGGGCATTTTGGAAGGGGCGGTTGGAAGGGAAGTCATGTTTTACTTCCCTTATTTTAGCTGATTTGTGGATTAATGCATCCGGATGTGGGCCACTTCAGGCAGTGATGCGGCACTGGTGGCCTTCTTCTGGCCCTGACAAAATGGATGTGAGCCTGAAGTGGCCCACATGTATAACAGCATTTCTACTGTGTATCTGTACATTTGTATACTGTACTACTGATGGTTCAAACAGCACAATGTTGACAGTATTGTAACCCTAGAGAGTGTGGGGGGGTGGGGTGGGCAGGGGGAAACTATGAGTTGAATAGTATAAAATGGCTAGAATGAACATACAAAATGCATCAAATTCATTGACTCAATACTGTGGCAAAACACAATTTTTCACTTTTACTACCCAGATAGCATCCGGATGTGGGCCACTTCAGGCAACGATGCAGCACTGATGTCCTTCTTCTGGCCCTGACAACATGGATGTGAGCCTGAAGTGGCCCACATGTATAATAGCAAATATGGTCCAAATATGCCAAATCACATGTGGGCCTTTTTTGGCAAAGATGCGGTGCTCTCTGCAACATGTGGTCTGGATGTGACCCTGAAGTGGCCCGGGTGGTAAATGGTGAATATGGCCCAAATATCACAAAACAAATATGGGCCACCATTGGCAAATATGTGGCACATTCAGCATTGCTATGGCTTGGTTCTGGCCCGGATCTGGCAAACAGGAGCTGACCGCCCAAGTGCCATCATTCCACACCGGGCCACAGCAGTTTCGCTGTCTGGGACGGAATAGCAAAACAAGGCGTCCATCACGTTTCATTTACACCTTATTCTGAAGTACAAGCCAACATGTGCTCTGGCCACAAGTCTGAACCTCTGCAGATGAGCTGTTTCCCAGTCCACATTGTAAACAACAGACGTCCTCTTGCAACCTGGTCCCCCCTCCCTCCCTCCCTCGCATTGTCCTGCAGTTTCCTCCCCTGATCAGTGTTATTGATCAGCCTGAGGGCACGTCTCATGG
Source organism: Lampris incognitus (assembly GCF_029633865.1). Classification (NCBI taxonomy): domain Eukaryota; kingdom Metazoa; phylum Chordata; class Actinopteri; order Lampriformes; family Lampridae; genus Lampris; species Lampris incognitus. Next base: position 64,805,609 of record NC_079216.1, read on the forward strand.
TACAAGTCACATGACCGGCCTGTTGACATGAGACGTTGCTAAAGCCCAACAAGCTGCAGAACTGCAAAGAAAGAATGCGAAAGTGACGCGCACACCCGTACGTGAATGCACGCACGCATGCACACTGATCAGCTTTCTACACTCTCGTGCTGTCGGGAGATCAAGCAACCGGACCGTGTTGAACAGGAGCCCGGGACACATTATCGCCGACATCCAATCCAGAGTCACTGAGATCGATGACCACAAGAAGTGGGTGCAAGTACGGACACTTTTGTTCAGACTTGGGCGCTTTACACCAGGAGGAAATCCAGCCACCGAGAGGCCTTAATTAAACCCTTCTCAGAGAAAGGTAAGACCATAGTGAAAGCTTGCACTCCAAGCGCAGTGAATAAATAATTTTGTTTAAGCTCTACCCTCCTCTAGTGGTGGTTTGATGTACCACAGGGAATACTCAGCCTGTCCCAAGGCTAACGTGTCAAAAATGAGTTTCATGAGATAACTATCCACCCATCCCTCCATCCATCATCCGAACCGCTTATCCTGCTCTCAGGGTCGTGGGGATGCTGGAGCCTATCCCAGCAGCCATTGGGCGGCAGGCGGGGAGACACCCCGGACAGGCCGCCAGGCCATCACCTAGGACCAACATACACATTCACACCTAGGGGCAATGTAGTACGGCCGAGTCACCTGACCTGCATGTCTCTGGACTGTGGGGGGAAACCGGAGCCCCCGGAGGAAACCCACGCAGACACGGGGAAGACATGCAAACTCCACACAGAGGACGACCCCCAAGGTTGGACTACCCCGGGGTCAAACCCAGGACCTTCTTGCTGTGAGGCGACCGCGCTAACCGCTGCGCCACCGTGCCGCCTCCTCATGAGATAACTACCGCTTCAAAAATACCACGTCAGCCGCGGCGACGTGATGGCTGGTGTAACGTTAAAGCAAATATGATTTTTTTAACGAAGCCGTTAGTTTGATTGTGGAGCTTATTTCTCAGAACACCGGTGCTTTAGTTTACTGTCGCTCGTATAGATATGAAACACTGGACATTCACCATCAACACTTCTACACGTGCACCTGGTGACTGAACAACACAAACATCACCATGTCTTAACTGTTTGGACTTGGTCTACTCTTCTCACCTTGGGCTGTCTGATGATAATGGAGGGTCTGGGGATTTGAGGGTACTCGGGCCTCGGTTCGGGGCTAAACTCTATGTCTAGGTCATCCTCCGAGCTCTGCGAGAGACTTCGACCGGCCGGGGGTGACTCGAAACACGAGTCGTCCTCTCCGCCCTCCAGGTCGCCGTTAGACTTGCTGCCGTTTAGATGTGTGGTCTTGCTGTCGGCGGAGGGGCAACCGGAAGCTGTCCGGTGCTGCTGCCGGCGGCGGTGCTCATCGGGACCGTTTAGTTTGGGTTCGGGCTGGCAAAGCACCGGATCAGCTCTTGGATATCCTTGATCGGCTCTGCTGCACCTGGGGCTGCTCGGCTCCTGGGGGGCTGCTGGGTCGGGGGCGACCTCGGACGGATTACCCAAACAGTGGCTCAGGGCCGAGCAGGGTAGTCCGTGCATGCTGACCACATAAGCAGTCACCCGGAGAGAAAGCGAAACGGATCCCGGTCTTGCTGGCATGAGCTGGACGAGGAGCCTCCCAGATGGCGGAGCAACAGCCGGCGGTTAACCCGGAGCACTTCCTCGCACGCCGTCTGCGGACCCGCCCCAATAACGTCGCCGCTTCAGCTGAAGAGGAGCGAGAACGTCAAACCCACTGAGCCCATTTAGTCATTTGAGGTGGCACAGGAAATAAAATTCTCCTTTTTTGTCCCGGTGAGGACCTTCGTTTGACCCCCATCTCGCTGAAGTCCCCCCTCACAAGCGCCGATACCCTCCATGGTCCCCCGCCATGCTGTCCGGTCCGGAGCGGATGCTCTTCGTAGGTTGAAGAACCTTTACTTGCTGTTGGGGCGAGGCGCAGCTACATCGTTGGGTCCTTGCTGGTGGAAAAGTGGACTCTCAAGCTTGTACTTCAGGGTTCAGGCCGTGTCCGTCAGTCCGAGTCATTCTGATGACACACAATTTCTCTCTCTCTCGCCCCGTCTTTCTCTTTCAGTGCATCGCTCCAAAGCCTGGTCGGTTGTGCGTAGGCGCCGGTTGTCTACCTGCGGTGTGCAGAGGACTGTGACTTTGCTCCCGTCATGGTCCTCTGTGTGCCTTCCTGGCTTCCTGGCAACCTGCATGTGTGGTTGGTGTTTCAGGGATTGTGTGTGTGTGTGTGTGTGGTATCTCGTTACTTGCACAGGTAGTCCCTGGCCTGTTGTCAGTTGGAAGCGTTGCCGCATAGTTTCAGCAGCACTCTGGTTACCCTCTGACCCGGGGTCAGCTAATAACACATCTGCTCGACATGACGGCAGAACAAATAAACGAACTCATCCGATCGCAGACCAGTCGCCGGAACACAAAGGTTGGTGGGGTGTCACAGGCGGGTCGACTATAAGCGGTCGAGTTTCAGGCGAGCGCCGTAAACGATAGGCCTCGAGCGAGACAAAGGAGATGGGGAGAGCGAAAGGGAGAGAGAGAGAGAGAGAGAGACAGGGAGGAAGGGAGAGAGAAAGCGACTGAGAGCGAAATGCCTGGTATCCCTTCCCACGGAGGAGAAACCGGGGTCAGCTGCTCTTGGGTGACTGCTCCTTAAAAATTCATACGACGGCATAAAGCAGCGTTTATCTCACTCGCCCCAATGTTCTGCTGGGGGCCATGCAACTTTTATAAGCCCTCATGTATGTACAGTAGGCTGCACTGCATGGCTGCCCTCAGCCAGGACATGCCCCCCCTGATGACCCCCCTCGTCCATGCAGCCATATTGAGATCCCATGATGTAAACATGCAGCCATATTGAGATCCCATGATGTAAACATGCAGCCATATTGAGATCCCATAACGTAAACATGCAGCCATATTGTGATCCCGTAATGTAAACATGCAGCCATATTGAGATCCCATGATGTAAACATGCAGCCATATTGAAATCCCGTGATGTAAACATGCAGCCATATTGAGATCCCATGATGTAAACATGCAGCCATATTGAGATCCCATGATGTAAACATGCAGCCATAACTCATCACCGCGGACTAGATCCCATGATGTAAACATGCAGCCACATTGAGATCCCATAATGTAAACATGCAGCCATATTGAGATCCCATGATGTAAACATGCAGCCATAAATACAATAATGTAAACATGCAGCCATACTGAGATCCCATAATGTAAACATGCAGCCATATTGTGATCCCGTAATGTAAACATGCAGCCATATTGAGATCCCATGATGTAAACATGCAGCCATAACTAGATCCCATGATGTAAACATGCAGCCATATTGAGATCCCATGATGTAAACATGCAGCCATATTGAGATCCCATGATGTAAACATGCAGCCATAACTAGATCCCATAATGTAAACATGCAGCTATATTAAGATCCCATAATGTAAACATGCAGCTATATTGAGATCCCATAATGTAAACATGCAGCCATATTGAGATCCCATGATGTAAACATGCAGCCATATTGAGATCCCATAATGTAAACATGCAGCCATATTGCAATCCCATAATGTGAACATGCAGCCATATTGAGATCCCATGATGTAAACATGCAGCCATAACTAGATCCCATAATGTAAACGTGCAGCCATATTGAGATCCCATAATGTAAACATGCAGCTATATTGAGATCCCATAATGTAAACATGCAGCCATATTGAGATCCCATGATGTAAACATGCAGCCATATTGAGATCCCATGATGTAAACATGCAGCTATATTGAGATCCCATGATGTAAACATGCAGCCATATTGAGATCCCATAATGTAAACATGCAGCCATATTGAGATCCCATAATGTAAACGTGCAGCCATATTGAGATCCCATAATGTAAACATGCAGCCATAACTCATCACCGCGGACTAGATCCCATGATGTAAACATGCAGCCATATTGAGATCCAATGATGTAAACATGCAGCCATAACTAGATCCCATGATGTAAACATGCAGCCATATTGAGATCCCATAATGTAAACATGCAGCCATATTGAGATCCCATGATGTAAACATGCAGCCATAAATACAATAATGTAAACATGCAGCCATACTGAGATCCCATAATGTAAACATGCAGCCTTATTGCGATCCCATGATGTAAACATGCAGCCATAACTAGATCCCATAATGTGAACATGCAGCCATATTGAGATCCCATAATGTAAACATGCAGCCATATTGAGATCCCATGATGTAAACATGCAGCCATATTGAGATCCCATGATGTAAACATGCAGCCATATTGAGATCCCATGATGTAAACATGCAGCCATATTGAGATCCCATAATGTAAACATGCAGCCATATTGAGATCCCATAATGTAAACATGCAGCCATATTGAGATCCCATAATGTAAACATGCAGCCATAACTCACCACCGCGGACTAGATCGCCTAAATGTAAACATGCAGCCATATTGAGATCCCATGATGTAAACATGCAGCCATATTGAGATCCCATGATGTAAACATGCAGCCATATTGAGATCCCATAATGTAAACATGCAGCTATATTGAGATCCCATAATGTAAACATGCAGCCATATTGAGATCCCATAATGTAAACATGCAGCCATAACTCATCACCGCGGACTAGATCCCATGATGTAAACATGCAGCCATATTGAGATCCAATGATGTAAACATGCAGCCATAACTAGATCCCGTGATGTAAACATGCAGCCATATTGAGATCCCATAATGTAAACATGCAGCCATATTGAGATCCCATGATGTAAACATGCAGCCATAAATACAATAATGTAAACATGCAGCCATACTGAGATCCCATAATGTAAACATGCAGCCATATTGCGATCCCATGATGTAAACATGCAGCCATAACTAGATCCCATAATGTAAACATGCAGCCATATTGAGATCCCATAATGTAAACATGCAGCCATATTGAGATCCCATGATGTAAACATGCAGCCATATTGAGATCCCATGATGTAAACATGCAGCCATATTGAGATCCCATGATGTAAACATGCAGCCATATTGAGATCCCATAATGTAAACATGCAGCCATATTGAGATCCCATAATGTAAACATGCAGCCATATTGAGATCCCATAATGTAAACATGCAGCCATAACTCACCACCGCGGACTAGATCGCCTAAATGTAAACATGCAGCCATATTGAGATCCCATGATGTAAACATGCAGCCATATTGAGATCCCATGATTTAAACATGCAGCCATATTGAGATCCCATAATGTAAACATGCAGCCATATTGAGATCCCATAATGTAAACATGCAGCCATATTGAGATCCCATAATGTAAACATGCAGCCATAACTCATCACCGCGGACTAGATCCCATGATGTAAACATGCAGCCATATTGAGATCCAATGATGTAAACATGCAGCCATAACTAGATCCCGTGATGTAAACATGCAGCCATATTGAGATCCCATAATGTAAACATGCAGCCATATTGAGATCCCATGATGTAAACATGCAGCCATAAATACAATAATGTAAACATGCAGCCATACTGAGATCCCATAATGTAAACATGCAGCCTTATTGCGATCCCATGATGTAAACATGCAGCCATAACTAGATCCCATAATGTAAACAAATTCCCTTTTTGTCTCTTTGTAATGTGAGAGCGTGCACACAGCGAGGTGCCATGACTAAAGACCCACATCCATAAATACACACCATCTCTCTAATAATGCTGCCAATCACGTGCATGCTTTGCAGGACCCTCTCGCTCCCTCTCTCGCTCTCTCTCTCTTGCTCCCTCCCTCTCTCTTCTTCCTTCCTTCCCTCCCTCCCCCTCCCTCTCTCTCCCCCTCTCTCCCTCCCTCTCTCGCTCTTGCTCCCTCCCTCTCTCTCCTTCCTTCCTTCCCTCTCTCCCTCCCTCTCGCTGTCTCTCTCTCCCTCTCTTTCTCCCCCCTCTCCCTTCCTCCCTCTCCCTTCCTCCCTCTCTCTCTCTCCATCTCTCTCTTGCTCCCTCTCTCTCCCCCTCTCTTATTTAAGCAGCTTTGTGGTGGGCGTATAGGGCACGCTGACAAATTGAACAGCGGTGTGAGGATTAAACATGTATGAGCTCTTTTGTCTGGGCTTGTAAACAGGGTGCTGGTTTTCCCTCACTAGCCAGAGACCCGGGGAGGCTGCAGGCAGCACGGTGTTTGGTCCTTAGACGACGCATCAACGGCCTCGTCATCCGCTGCTTTTCCTAGCTGCAAATTCACAAACATCGTGACGTCGTTGGGGCTTGAGCAGGCTATCAAACCTACGTTACGAGGGAAGGCCTTGATGAGCCGAATGAGCAGACCTTCACGTTTTTGTGCGGGCGCTCTTTACACTAGTCACTCTTGTCGGGTAGCAGAGGAGCTCGTGGCCCTAAATCGCGGGACGGACATTAAAAAGCATGACATTTTGCAGACACCTGAAGAGGATTACGAAAGGCCTTTATGGCGTCTTTGCAGATCCCGACCCCCTAACAGCCATTAAATACGACGCCGCAGGACTGGACTGTATCCAATTTGAGTGGCTATGATTCGACAACACACCGGAGGAGGAAGTCTGCAGACGGCTTGAAGGGGTGGAAGCAGCTGAAGGAACCAGACTTCTGGATAGAAAAGACATTAAAGCGGGCGGCACGGTGGCGCGGTGGTTAGTGCGGTCGCCTCACAGCGAGGAGGTCCTGGGTTCGAGCCCCGGGGTAGTCCAACCTTGGGGGGGGTCGTCCCGGGTCATCCGCTGTGTGGAGTTTGCATGTTCTCTGCGTGGGTTTCCTCCCACAGTCCAAAGACATGTAGGTCAGCTGAATCAGCCATACTAAATTGTTCCTATAGGTGTGAATGTGTGTGTGTGGGCCCTGTGACGGACCGGCGGCCTGTCCAGGGTGTGTCCCCCCCCGCCTGCCACCCAGTGGCTGCTGGGATAGGCTCCAGCATCGCCGTGGCCCCGAGAGCAGGATAAGCAGTTTGGATAATGGATGGATGGATGGAAGCCATTAAAGCACTGTAGCTGTGCTCTGTATGGAGCACTTAACTCCTCTTTGCTTATCTTAGAAGGGTGCCAAATATATGTGGTGGCTGCAGGCTGCAGGCCTCCTCAAGGTAAGACGCGGCACCTATATAATGTTTTGATTAATGAGGTGCCTTCGTTAGTACTGGGGAGCAGAAACACTTGACATAAAGCATCGTTATGCTATGAAACATCCATCCATCCATTATCCGACCCGCTTATCCTGCTCTCAGGGCCGCGGGGATGCTGGAGCCTATCCCGGCAGCCACTGGGCGGCAGGCGGGGAGACACCCTGGACAGGCCGCCAGGCCATCACACAGCCCCCCCCCCCAACCCACCCACCCCCACCCCACACACATACATCTAGGGACAATTCAGTACGGCTGAGTCACCTGACCTACATGTCTTTGGACTGTGGGAGGAAACCGGAGCACCCGGAGGAAACCCACGCAGACACAGGGAGAACATGCAAACTCCACACAGAGGACGACCCGGGATGACCCCCCCCCAAGGTTGGACTACCCCGGGGCTCGAATCCAGGACCTTCTTGCTGTGAGGCGACCACGCTAACCACTGCACCACCGTGCCGCCCTGCTAGGAAACAATACTATTTTAAATCCTCAGATGAGTTCACTGGTTGCTGGTTTTTGAGGTTTACAAGATGGTAGTGAGACCAGCTATGTTATATGGTTTGGAGACAGTGGCACTGATGGAAAGACAGGAGGTGGAGCTGGAGGTGGCAGAGATGAAGATGATAAGATTTTCATTGGGAGTGATGAAGAAGGACAGGGTTAGGAACGAGTATATCAGAGGGACAGCTCAAGTTGGACGGTTTGGAGACAAAGCAAGAGAGACAAGATTGAGATGGTTTGGACATGTGTGGAGGAGAGATGCTGGGTATACTGGGAGAAGGATGCTGAATATGGAGCTGCCAGGGAAGAGGAGAAGAGGAAGGCCAAAGAGGAGGTTTATGGATGTGGTGAGGGAGGACAAGCAGGTGGCTGGTGTGACAGAGGAAGATGCAGAGGACAGGAAGAGATGGAAACTGATGATCCGCTGTGGCGCCCCCTAACGGGAGCAGCCGGAAGTAGTAGTAGTATTAGTATAGTAGTAGTAGTAGTGGTAGTAGTAGTAGTGGTAGTGGTAGTAGTAGTAGTAGTAGTAGTGGTGGGAGTAGTAGTAGTAGTAGTAGTAGTGGTGGTGGTAGTGGTAGTAGTAGTAGTAGTAGTGGTGGTAGTAGTAGTGGTGGTAGTGGTAGTAGTGCTGGTAGTAGTAGTAGTGGTAGTAGTGGTAGTAGTAGTGGTGGTAGTAGTAGTGGTAGTTGTAGTAGTAGTAGTGGTGGTAGTAGTAGTAGTGGTGGTAGTAGTAGTGGTAGTGGTAGTAGTAGTAGTGGTGGTGGTAGTAGTAGTGGTGGTAGTAGTAGTAGTGGTAGTACTAGTGGTGGTAGTAGTAGTAGTGGTGGTAGTAGTAGTAGTAGTAGTAGTAGTAGTGGTGGTGGTAGTAGTAGTGGTAGTAGTAGTAGTGGTGGTGGTAGTAGTAGTAGTAGTAGTGGTAGTAGACCGTGCTACAGCTTAAGCAGGGAGGTCTATAATTCATTCCACACAAAAGGCCTGAATGAGTTGACCAGGGCTACTCTTCCGTTCCAAAGCAGAACTCGGTCGCCCCCTGGCGGCCAGTGGCAGGAAAGAATTGTCAAATTTCAAAAACATCTCGCGTTTAGCGGACAGTTTAGGGGGCCAGTTTCAAGAGCCAAACATTCAGATCAATATCTTTGGGGATATCATTGATTACAGCTTTGTAGATTTTAAATTAAATGCAACTTAACGTGTGCCTGAGTATTGGCTCGCTCACCGGGCCCTTACTGCGCGTCACATTGCACTATAGTATTTTAATTTCTAACCCTTTGTTGAGGGGTTGAGACGACGCCATTTTGAGAAAAAATAACAAAAGTAGGCGTTTCTTATTTTACTAATTAAATGATCAATTTTGATTATTCCAGTAACAACCTCCAGCATTTTGCTTAGACGTCTCCGTTCCGCCGTTTTTATTTATTGGTAAATTCATCAATGCACGCGCTGTTCGGTCAAAAGACACCAAGGTTAGTGCCAAAGGTCAAGTATGACGCCATCTACTATTACTACTAGTACTACTACTACTATTACTACTACTACTGCTAATACCAGTACTTCTACTACTATTACTACTGCTACTGCTAATACTAGCACTACTACTATTACTACCCTTTTATTTTTCACCCTTTGCCAAATATATGTTGTCGTGCGCCCACTAGTGGTGAAGAGTGTCACTGCAGGCGGGTGTAACGTTTTAACCTGATGTATCGGTTGTTTTGCGTTGGTTGCTGCATTATAAATCTGTTGTTTTCGGGGTTTGTCAGAGTCATTATTGTTCCGCATTTGGACTGTTTGCATCTGATCCCCCTACAAATATTCCATATATATACTTTAAAAAATAGTCTCTTAAATTCATCAGTATAGTCATTGAAATGATGTATTCGACTTATGCATAATTTTCCCATTTCGATATTTCAAGTTTATCATGAATATATATATATATATTAAAGAAAACTTTAATTAAATTCGATTCAAAACATCACATAGAGAACATAAACACATACAAACAAACAAAACAAGTGTGAACAATATACAGCAGGGGACAATGGAAAGAAGAAGACTAAATAAATACACACATATGTTGAAGGCATGGTATATCTTCAGTCTTAGTGGCTCTTGTGTCTTTAACATTTGGCAGAGACACAACACGGGCTCTTTTAGCTGGCCAGTGTGCAAGTACCATCTCCAATGGAGAGCTTTAACCGACTCACGCATCGTGACTATATTCGACGGCGTCGTCCGCGCTGCCGTGTGACGTCACAGGCGCGTCAGCGCCGGCGGCTACAGGCGCGCTCCGGCGCAGTCAGTGCAGCTGCAGGTGAGGAGCGTGCGGGACGTGCGCCGTTCGTCCGACCAAGCGGTTCGTTTCCTCGGGAATAGACGTAACACCACCACCCCCCTTCATCCCAACACCACCCACCCCCCCACCCCGGATCGACTCGGTTTTCTTTTTTCGCATGATCTACGATGCGACCCTCGCGTTGGCTCCTCGCCGCTTGCGCACTCCTCCTCTGCGCGCTCCGGCGGACCGGCGAGGCGCGGGCGGAGCGCCCGTGCACCGAGGTGAGGTGATGCCGCCGTCGGTAGCTTCTGTCTTCGTGGGGGGGGGGGGGGGCTCCGTGCTCGCATGGCCCCGTGTAACGAGGCTACGCGCGGATCGCTCCCCGGGAGTGACAGGGGTGGTGGGGGGTTAATCCGGTGACCATATCAAATGCGATTAAGAATTGATGACACACTTCCGGGATAGATCTGTGGTTATTCTAATGTCCAGGGAAAGATGAGGGGACTAGCCAGTCCGAACCCGGAGAGGGGAGGATAACCACGTCATTTAGTTTCTCCCCCCTGCAGATGAACGCAAGTAACATCATGGTGGAGCATGGGAAAAGACTGCTGGGTTGGGGGTTGTGTGTACGTGTGTGTGTGTGTGTGTGTGGGGGGGGGGTGGTGTGTGTGTACGTGTGTATGTATGTGTGTGTGTTGTTATTATTAACCTCTTCTGTGGTCTGGTTTGTGTTGAACTTCACCACTGAGAGCTGGGACCGTGTCTGTGTCTGCCTTATCAGTTTCCTACACGGACCAGCCTTTTCCTTCCCCCCCCCCCCCTGTCTCAGCTCAACACCTCCTCGGCCCAGCCTGCACGCCGGGCACATACACAACACACACACATACACAACACACATATAGAGCAGTTTGATTCTGGTCACCAACTGGCACATCCCCTGTTCTCACACGCACAGCGGGCTTGTTGTTGCTGCCTTGCATGCGTCTCATCTATGGGGTCTCGCTTTAACCCGCGTGCAGCAAGGTTCATACCCTGTTGGTGCCATTTGAGTCAAGTCCGTTGTGTTTGTAGGGTCCGATATCCCCCCACATGGCCTCCGGATGTGGGCCACGTCAGGCAATGATGCGGCACTGATGGCCTTCTTCTGGCCCTGACAAAATGGATGTGAGCCTGAAGTGGCCCACATGTATAATACCAAATATGGCCCAAATATGCCAAATCACATGTGGGCCTTTTTTTGTGTGGCAAAGAGGCGGTGCCCCCTGAAGTGGCCCGTGTGGTAAATGGTGAATATGGCCCAAATATGGGCCACCTTTGGCAAATATGTGGCACATGCGGCATTGCTATGGCTTGGTTCTGGCCCGGATCTGGCAAACGGGAGCGGGCGGCCCAAGTGCCCTCATCCCATGCGGTATGTGGGCCGGGTGAAAGTGTCGGGGGGGTGGGGGGTGGGACGGGTCCGGGCCACAGCAGTTTCGCTATGTGAGTCACAAATGAGAAATTTGCCTCGGCGGGCTTTACAGCAACACCGCTTCCTGTCCTTACACCCTCACATCGGATAAGGAACAACCCCCTAAAACAACCCCTCCAACAGGGAGGAAAACATAGGAAGAAAAGCTGAGGGAGAGCAGCAGAGGAGGGGTCTCTCTCCCGAGACGGACAACGTGCGATGGATGTCGTGTGTACCCAATTAACACGATACAGCACTGAAAGAGGATAGCAGGATTATAATGGAAGTATGAGCTATATGAAGAATATGATGAGGAGGATGCCGAGCAGTGTCCAGACGCCACTGGAACAGCCCAGGACCCGAGCCACGCGACCAGCATCCCCATGTAGGGGGGGGGGGGAATCCAGGATATCAAAAATAATATGGATTCATAGGATATATAACAAGAAAGTTGAACATTTGGTTTGGCATATATTTCATTCGGCTTAGTGCAATGCAAGCGGCGTTTCATTATATCTGGCACCGCATCCCTCGCGGGCGAAGCCACGAGACGGCCTCTCCGCAATGACCTCATGTGACTTCTAGCCTCAAAATTGCACCAAAAAATATATATATAATTGGAGCGATACGTCGGCGTATAGATAGTGATTCAGGCCTCGGTCCTCGTGTTTCATCGGCCCCTATGTATAATTTGCTGTGCCGTCATTGAATTGGTGTTGAATGAGGTGAACGAGGCCGCTGAAGTCTTCCCTCTGAACCGAGAGATTGCCCGAGGACACGTCCCACACGCTGCAGATCTAAGATGGGATTCGACGCTACGCGTAACATGACGCGGGAACCGTCATGAATTCTTGACTTGAATTATGCCGCAGTCATGATTTAAAGCTGAAATCTCGGCTACCCCCCCACCATCCCCATCTATCAGTTATTTTATCCATTTGGCTCATGGGGTCCAGCTGCGTAACGTTAGCTGGGGTCTCCAGCATGGTCGGAGACACCCTCCATCTAATGCTGTTGACATTTTTTTATGGGTAGGGGAAGAAAAAAAAACCCCCACCGGTGCAGCAGTGTTCCTACTCAAGAAGGAGAAAGGACTGAAACATGATGGCGATGTGGTGATGCTTCTGTTGGACAGCTACCAATTCTCCAATTAACGTTGCAGTAGAACAGTGTTTCCATATTGCTTTACATGGCTGACCTCAGATTTCCTGCGTTTGGGCCTAATCCGGGACACTTTTGGTACTTACGGCTCAGTTACGGCACTGGCGACTGTTGTGTGGGCCAGACGTGGCCCAAATTGTCATAAGCCGGGCCTGACTTGGGTTACAGCACATACCGTGTGGGCCAGGTGTGGCCCAATTGTGGCTGAGTTGAGGCAGCCACACTCACCCTGAGTCAACGCCGTCATTCGAGGCCAAATGTGGGCCTAAGATAACTGCAGATGTGGGCCATATTTGGGCCAAAGATTCTTTGCTGTCTGGGGAGGATGCCGTTTTCATAAAGGATGGGAACTATATGGGTGAACTGATGACACATAAGGAACAGATCAGGGGTGGGGGGGGGGTATGGGTTTCAGCTTTAATGCTCACTTCTCGTTTCGGCTCTGGGAACGGTGTTGACACACAATGTTGGCAATATGGTGGCCCAGTGGTTAGCACGGTCGCCTCACAGCCAGAAGGTCCTGGGTTCGGGTCCCGGGGTTGTCCAACCTTGGGGGGGTCGTCCTCTGTGTGGAGTTTGCATGTTCTCCCTGTGTCTGCGGTGAGTTTTCTCCGGGTGCTGCGGTTTCCCCCACCGTCAAAAAGACATGCAGGTTAGGGTTAGCACTCCTGTCTGTGCCCCTGAGCAAGGCACAGCAAGACGAACTGGGGGTGGTCCCCGGGCGCTGCACGGCGGCCGCCCACTGCTCCTAGCTACACAAGCTAGGATGGGTTACATGCAGAGAGTAATCTCCCCACAGGGGATTAATAAAGTATATCATCACACAATCAAATCCTCCTTTGAGTTAGTCATGGCAACATCCTTCGCTTCCACCCCCCCGACCTGCTTCACCTACCAACCGCTGCCTTTGCCTTGCTCCCCATCACCGTGGAGATGGAATGCTGTGTACATAGGGCGGATGAGTGGTTGTTGAGCGATAACAACAATAATGGGGCATGCACATTTTGCAGGCTGTTGGCTGCCAGAGGACGAAGCAGGATTCGGCACTTGCTGATAGGCCAGTGCAGCGATCCTGTTCACCGGGTCTACTCTGGCTTGCAAAACATTCGCACACAGAGCGAGATGACTGAGGGCTGGGATTTGGGTGGAGGCCTCTTGTGGTCTGATATTTACTGACCGGCCACTGGCCTACATTTGCTCTTTGTTAGGATTGTGTCGAGACTGATTTCTTATGCAGATGTGTGTGTGTGTGTCTGTATGCGTTTTGCAGACTGACTACTACTATGAGTACACAGAGTGTGACAGCACAGGATCGCGGTGGCGAGTAGCCATCCCCCAGATTCCAGGAGCATGCACCGGTCTACCAGAGCCAGTACACGGCACAGACTGCAGTAAGTTGTGTGTGTGTGTGCTTGTGTGTGTAACTTTGTGTGTGCCTCTCACCTTCTCATCTCCTTATCGGTGGCCTGGAATTTCCAACCACCACAGCCCGATTAACCCTGTTTGGCTCTTCCCCGGCCTACCACAGTCTAAAGCCACATGCCAATAACCTCAGAAGGAAAACAAAAAGCTGTCATATAACCACACCCTACCGGCGTACTTTACCACTCGTATTTTTGAAGGACTATGTGTTCTCTCACATAATTACATGTCTGTCATATGAGGCGATTGGATAACGCTGTCATTTTTATTCCTGAACAGATGAACAGCGCACCTCGCAACCTGTTAGGAAGTCTTGCAGGGTCAAACCCTCTATAACAGTGTTTCCCAACCCAGTCCTCAAGGAACCCCTATCCTGCAGATTTTCATTGTAACCCTGCATAGGTAGCTCTACTTGTACTTACTCAACCAATCATCTAACTGCACTTAATTATGCAAGGTGTGCAACATCTGACATAATTCATTGCTGATTGGTTGAATAACTACAAACAGGTAGCTATTCAGGGTTGCAAAGAAAATCTGCAGGATAGGGGGTCCTTGAGGACTGGGTTGGGAAACACTGCTCTATAATGTTCACTGCCCTCGAGTATTAGAAAACATTAGTTCAGATTAGGCAGCACGGCGGTGCAGAGGTTAGCGTGGTCGCCTCACAGCAAGAAGGTTCTGGGTTTGTCCAACCTTGGGGGGGGGGGGTCGTCCCGGGTCGTCCTCTATGTGGAGTTTGCATGTTCTCCCCGTGTCTGCGTGGGTTTCCTCCGGGTGCTCCGGTTTCCTCCCACAGTCCAAAGACATGTAGGTCAGGTGGATCGGCATTACTAAATTGTCCCTAGGTGTCAATGTGTGTGTGTGTGTCGGCCCTGTGTGATGGCCCGGTGGCTTGTCCAGGGTGTCTCCCCACCTGCTGACCAATGACCGCTGGGATAGGCTCCAGCATCCCTGAGAGCAGGAGAAGCGGTTCGGATAATGGATGGACGGATGGTTCAGATTAGCAGGATCATACGTCGTCACTGGGATGGATGCAGTTCTGCAAATAGGTGGGACATTCAACTTTTACATGCGTGGCCAGTGCTCGTGTCTTGCCACGGATCTTGCTTAGTAAGAGGCCCGTGAGGAAGTGTAAGTAGCTTTTGGCTTAGAGAGCTGTTTCCTTCTGTCTTTGTTTGCCAATGCGGGGGGGGGGGGTCCCTTTGTGACAGACCTACCAAAGAATGAGTAGCATTATTAGAAGCTGACTCATCCCCCATGGAGCCAGAGAGACACTTCACTTGTGTGGAAACAGCCTTATCTTGAACACTGTGACCACCCAAGTTCATTGTCCGTGAAACCTCTCAAAGAGCAGCGCGCTAGGCTTGCAAAGACGTACCCCGTTTTCCGAGCCATCCCGGTCGCTGCTCCACCCCCTCTGCTGATCCGGGGAGGGCTGCAGACTACCACATGCCCCCTCCCATACATGTGGAGTCGCCAGCAGCTTCTTTTCATTTGACATTGAGGAGTTTCGCCAGGGGGACGGAGCGCATGGGAGGATCACGCTACCCCCCCCCCCCCCCGACTGACCAGAGGAGGCGCTAGTGCAGCAACTCGGACACATACCCACACCCGGGTTCCCACCCGCAGACACGGCCAATTGTGTCTGCAGGGGATGCACGACCAAGCCGGAAGTAACACGGGGATTCGAACCGGCGATCCCTGTGTTTGTCGGCGACGGAATAGACCGCCACACCACCCGGACTCCAACGTATCCATTTGTTGAGAACATTCATAAACACATGCTAACGAACTGGGAGGGGGTCTGCAGAGAACATTAAGCAGGGTGCCTTTCTGAGTATAAAGTGACGTAATGGAAAATTGGTGCAAGTTATTTCTAATCGCGTCGCTGGTGTTAAGACAAAAGAAGAAGAAGAAGAGGCGAGTATTGCTCCAGTACTAGGACACACACCGTGATAATGGCACCAAGTTCTAATTCATAATGGATGAGCGTCTTGCTTTTCCTGTTGGGTTGAGTTTGCTGCCTATTCTTTGTTCAGAATACGTCAGAATGTCGCCGCATACCTCTGGGCTGCGAAGGCCCCTTCTCTCTATGTAGTCACCGACAGCCTCCAGGCCACATTCCTCAGGTAGCAGGTAAATTAGCAGCGCACCTTTCACCTCTCGTTGTCAGTTTTGTCTTTTCCGGTTTCCTTCTTCCTTGTAAAGTTCAGTAGAAAATTACCTATTGCTGTCGCAACAAATTCCATTGTTTGTGTAGTGTTTGGAAATAGGCTCTTTCAGTGGCGGCTGGTGCTAACAATTTTTTTTGGGAGGGGGGGCAGAATTGACCTTGGCACAGCACACCTGATAGCCGCTTTAATGTCCACACAGTCACAGAGTTATTAAGACGGACCGTGTAGCCTATAGATTGGATCAGTCTATAGGCTACGTTGTCCTTAATCACTCTGGTCAGTTCTGCCCCCCCAAAAATTGTTAGCACCAGCCGCCACTGGCTCTTCTTCTTCAGGCTTTGCACGTGCAATGAATTTTGAATGTTGCGAGTGACTGCTGATACCAGGTTAAGTCAGGTTAAACTAGATTAATGTACCGTGATAGTAAATAATATACAGTACGCTAGAACTCAAAAAAGTGACGCGTGAGAGACAAACGAGGAAAGGGGCCCACAGAGACTGCTTATGTATAAGGGCCCAAAATTTGGTGCTACGCCCCTGGAAGCACATATCCTCTTACAACCAGTGAGAGCAGTGAAGCACTGAGGGCCATCAGTGTATCAGTCATCCTGTCGGGTATGAGGAAACGCTGACACGGTCTGAAATATTTAGCCGATGGAGAGCATGGCGATATTGCGTCTGAATGGGAAACCTGCACGCACCCACATGCACACACAAACATTCACACTGTCAAACAGGATGGTATGATTAAGATCTTTGGCAACGTAACAAGGAATACAACAAAGGTTTGCGTGACCATGTGTCGAACACCGCCAAAGTATTATATTTACATGAGCGTTGGCTCTTTTTTTCTTTTCTTTTATCGTGCTAATGTGCCTCTTCCCATCCCTCTGTGCGTCCTGCCACTGTCTCCCAGCGTTTACGTGCGAGGCCGGGGAATTCCTGGAGATGTCGGCTCAGGAGTGCACCCAGTGTGCAGCGGGAAGCTATTCCCTCGGCAGCGGCATCCGCTTTGACCAGTGGGACTCCATGCCCGCGGGATTCAGTAGCCTGGCGACCCTCCTGGACAACAGTCCCCACGGCGACGACCGGCTCACCTGCAACAGGTAAGCGTTGGAGATGCTAAGAAATATTGCCGTCGCGGGCGAGAGAGCAGGAAGCTGTGTTGTGAGGAGTAATTTTGGACATGTGCCGAGCAGCTCCGCCTGGGTGCCTCTGGGCAACTACCTGGAGTCCAACAGGGATGAATGCACCGTCAGTCTCATCTACGCTGTCCACCTGAAGAAACAGGGCTCTGTCAGCTTTGAGTACCAGTACCTCGACAAAAACCTGCTCTTTGAGTTCTTTGTGAGTTTCGCTTATCCGTTATCTCCTTCATGCTTTGCTCAGAAATGCTGATCTTCAAGCGGGTCATCTTTCAGCGGAAGGGCACAGATTGTACGTTTCTGTGTTTATGCAGATCCAGAACGACCAGTGTCAGGCGATGGATCAGACTGCTAATGAGAAGTGGCTCAAGCTCACCAGTCACGGGGAGTGGGCTACTCACACGGTAGGCTATATATTATTCACGCAGTCCAGTCCACTCGAGAAGTAAGGGGGCCACTGGCCTCGTGAGTCTGATAAAGTGAATGTGTTGAGTCTCAGCTGCTGGATTTTGCCTGGTAAAATTTGGAAATCTCTCCTTTAGCATGTTGGTAGGTACAGAGGCAGGCAGGAGGGATGATTTGTCTCTAGTGTCTGTTCAGAGCCTGGGTAGGGTCATTTAACCACTGGATTTGCTTGTGTTAAGGGGAGGGGGCAAATAGCAAACAGTAGCTTTGGATTTGGGGAGAGGATTATCAGGCGGCACGGTGGCGCAGTGGTTAGTGCGGCCGCCTCACAGCAAGAAGGTTCTGGGTAGTCCAACCTTGGGGGTCGTCCCGGGTTGTCCTGTGTGGAGTCCAGGGTGTCTCACTGTCTGCCGCCCAATGACTGCTGGGATAGGCTCCAGCATCCCCGCAACCCTGAGAAGCAGGATAAGCGGTTTGGATAATGGGTGGATGGATGGATGATCAGTTCTTACTTGGCTTTCTTACACAGAAGTGCTTGGACAGCCGAATGTCTTCTATTTTAACTTCTTCTAGGCCTTGAATTACTCATGATTCTCCAATACAGCATGGTCTCTTGAACGTAATACAATTGTTATTGTGCACCCTCTGGTGTAAGGTTTAGGTAGTTCACGCTTTCTGTGACCAATTTTAGCCACTATTTAGGGGACAAAAAGCTAGGTTGATTTTAACTGGAGAGGTTTTATATGTAGAATAAAGTTCACCTCCAGTGGAAAACCCATCAGAAGCTACTGGAAGAACCCTGATGGTTTCCAACTGGAGGGAACCATTCAAACCACCAGGTTCCGGTTAGTTTTTGGACACTGATATTGATGGCTTACAATTAGAAATCATTAACCTGCTCCTGGTGGTTTCCTTTAGAGCCCAGCATGCCCTGGTTCCCTGTAGACATACCAGTACAGACGATTACGTACCATCCAAAACTGTTAAATTTCTCAGTAGAACCATTAAAGGCACCAGAAAATACTGTAATGGTTTCTGATGATTTCCCCCCCCCAGCAGGGACAGCCGAGGCAGCTCAGCGACGCTTTCTACATGGGTAACCTGTTTCTTGGCAGTTCAACCCAAGCCTGATCTGGTGCCAGTGCGGGTTAGATAAACAGGCTTTGGGACAAATTCGAGTGGTAAAGTCTAGATAATCTCTTTAAAGTGAGATTATGTGATCATTCTGATTGTAGTCTGGTTGTATGTGAGGGTCTAAGGACAGGATGTTGTGTTGCTGTAAAGCCCCCTGAGGCAAATTTGTAATTTGTGATATTGGGCTACACAAACAAGGTTAAGGGGTTAAGTATAGGAGTAGTAGCTTTCCTAGATGGCCTTTCGTGGCGTCCTAGACTGGTCTCCATACACCCCAGCATCATGTGAGGCGCAAAATATCACCTCTCCATGATGAATGACCGCCTGTGTGGTGAAGAGCCACACCCTCCTCATGGTACTCCTGTTAACGTTATCAGGAGACACCAGAGCAGAACACGGTGGATCTAGAGGAGTAAACCTCCATAATAACTCCTGCTGCTCCTATGGGTAGCAGTAGTCCTAGGTGCATTCGTCCATAGACTGATGTTATGGATCGGGGCACATCGTGGCTTTGCAGATGATCAATGCATCTTGACAATGGAAAGGTTCAAAATCTCCAGTTAGTGGAGAACCATAGAGCTGCATGTGGAGTAGCGCCCCATGCTTTAAACAAGCATGCACAACCGTGACCTTATAGGGGGTGTCCTGACGGACGACCTAGGTGTGGTGAGGAGGTATGCAAATAAAATTGACTTGACTAGTCGATTAAAATGGAAAAGTGGCACTGGCCAAACCTTCAGAACCTGATTTTGGTAGTGTTGGTAGACATATTGGCCTCTGGTCCGCCGCCCCCGCCTATGAAAAAAACTATGATAAAGTCCACTTGCTAGGAACTGGATATAATTGGACATGTTTGGATGAAGAATAGCGTAGCATAGAATTTGATCTGGAATTAAACTGGACAGCGAAAAACAAGGCCAAACTGCTGTCCCCAAGACAACGCCACATCAGATTTGACCGACCGCGTCTGAAACCGTCTGTTTTTTTCCAGGTAAATCTGAAATCTGGCACCAACATCCTTTACTGGAGGACAGGAGGAGTTTTGGTGGGGAGTAAAGCGGTGAAGCCTGTTCTGCTGAAGAACATCCAGATAGAGGGTCTGTCACAACTGCCCCCCCCCCTTTCTAAGGCCACCGCTACACTTTTTTCTGTTTTATACTTGCCATACTCTGTTCATATGTAAGCTGTATTGGTGAACTTTACTGGTATAGTCACAGAAAGCTGAATCAGTTCATCTGGACGTGACGTTTATTGAGAGAAACACTTCATCATTCATCTAAGAGACCTCTTCAGTCTCAACTGACTCCAGGTGTCCCCACCCTTATAATAATAATAATTAATAATCATTACATTTATATAGCACTTTTCTAGAAACAATAACACAATAAACAATACAGTTGCATGACGACTGAAACCAACGATCGGTTTCATATGCAAATTGCCGTGACCGTTAACTACGTTAACTAGAGTAACAAAGGCCGTGTGTACTATTCACAGAGGCTTGGGGAATGGTTGCAATCACAGCATTGTAAGATGGTGACAGAGGTACTCTCAGCCCCCCCCCCCCACTTCTCCCCAATCGTATCCGGCCAATTACCCCACTCTCCCGAGCCGTCCCCATCGCTGCTCCACCCCCTCTGCCGATCTGGGGAGGGCTGCAGACTACCACATGCCTCCTCCCATACATGTGGAGTCGCCAGCCGCTTCTTTTCACCTGACAGCGAGGAGTTTCACCAGGGGGACGTAGCGAGTGGGAGGATCACGCTATTCCCCCCCAGTTCCCCCTCAAAGGCACCTCGACCGACCACAGGAGGTGCTAGTGCAGCGACCAGGACACGTACCCGCGTCTGGCCAATTGTGTTTGCAGGGACGCCCGACCAAGCCGGAGGTAACGCGGGGATTCGAACTGGTGATCCCCGTGTTGATGGGTAACGGAATAGACCACCACGCCAACCCGGACACCCCATAGATGGCCTCTTTGACTCCTCGTTCAAACCAGCGTTCCTCCCCATCAAGGATGCGCACATCCTCATCCTTGAAAGAGTGGCCTCAGAGCACATCTGTCACCATCTTACGATCCTGTGCTTGCCACCCTTCCCCAGTCCTCTTGTGAACAGGACACACGACCACCGAAACGCTAGTTAAAGGTCACGCCCATATTTGCATATGAAACCGGTCGTGGGTTTCGGTCGTTAGGCCACTGTGTTGTTTATAAGGGTGGGGACACCTGCAGTCAGTTGAGACTGAAGAGGTCACTTACTGCATGGTACCGGCTCAACTCGACTCTACTCTGTTCGACTCGACTCGCTTTACTTTTTGGGATTTGGTTTTCCACTGCAGATGGTGTCCCCTCACGGCGAAGCCCCGCCGGTCATTTTATGGGCGTGTTGACTAGTTTTGTTTTTTTTGAAGATTTTATTTATATTTAAATAAATGTGCATATATTTATTTGTTTTGTTTTATTTATTTATTTATAGTGGTATTTTCATGGGGCGGCACGGTGGCGCAGTGGTTAGCTCGGTCGCCTCACAGCAAGAAGGTCCTGGGTCCGAGCCCCGGGGTAGTCCAGCCTCGGGGGTCGTCCCGGGTCGTCCTCTGTGTGGAGTTTGCATGTCCTCCCCGTGTCTGCATGGGTTTCCTCCGGGGGCTCCGGTTTCCTCCCACAGTCCAAAGACACGGAGGTCAGGCCACTCGCCCGTACTACATTGTCCCTAGGGCTGGCGGCCTGTCCAGGGTGTCTCCCCGCCTGTGGCCCAATGACTGCTGGGATAGGCTCCAGCATCCCCGCGACCCTGAGAGCAGGATAAGCGGTTCAGATAATGGATAGGTGGATGGATGGGTGGATGGATGGATGGATGGATGGATGGGCGGATGTTATTTTCATGTCACCTTTTTGTATCGGCTCAGTTTAGTTGGAACCTCGACGGAGGTGGTACCAAAAAAGTACCTGGCACCAGGTACTATCCCTAACTTTTGCCCAATGGAAAACCAAAAAAAGCGAGTTGAGCCGAGCCGAGCCGGTACGGTACCCTGCCGTGGAAAAGGGGTGTTAGACGAGTGAGGAAACGTATCCCTCAGTAAACGGTGTGTCCAGATCAGCTGATTCACCCTTCCTTTATTTTCCTACCTGGACTACTGAGCAGCATCAAGACATTTATCGATATCGTATTCGCACGTGTGGTTTGAAAAAGAGCTGTTTTTTCCCCGTCTTTGTGTTGTGAGGAAGCTGGTGCGAGTGGAATAAATATCTAATCTTTCTTTTCTCTGTTTTTCCCTGTAAATGTTCTCTCTTGGTCAGGCGTGGCGTACACATCGGAATGCTTCCCGTGTAAACCCGGGACTTTCAGTCGCGTCCCAGGCTCGTCTTCGTGTGACCCCTGCCCAAGAGACACCTACTCCGGCCACGGTGCCAGCTCCTGCACCCCTTGTAACACCACCGCTCAGTATGCACGTGGGTACACACACACACACACACACACACACTTGCTGGTTGTCCATCGTATCCGATGATGACCATCTTCTCCTATTTGTGAGTCCTTTGGTGGCTGAATAGACCGATCCTGGATGTACAGTTGTAGCTGCAGACCGGGCATGTAAAAGTGGTGCTGGGGGGGGGGGGCAGGCAGGGGGGGTAGCTTTGCTTTGTGAGCACGCCTCTTCGCACGCTTTTCTACACGGTGTTGTGTGCGCTGGTTTTCCATATACTTCACTCCCTGTGAGACGTGAGAGCGCCAGATGGTGGTGGCAGGAGGCAAGTTCCTCCAAAGAAGAGGGGTTGATCTGGCACCCTTTCAGTGTGGTCTTCATGTGGTCTTTGAACCGCTTCTTCTGCCCACCAGCAGTGCGTTGACCACGGTGTAGTTGGCCATAGAGGAATTTACGTGGGAGTCGTCGGCCAACACCTCTGGGTGCGGCACTCTGTCCTCCCATGTAATGCCGAGGATCCTCTGGAGACATCTCACATGGAAGGCCTCCAGGCTTCTGAGATGGTGGCTGTAGGTGGTCCACGCCTCACATCCAGAGTAGTGTGGAGATGCATACTGCTCTGTAAACAAGCACGTTGGTGTGGAGACTGAGGTTGTTGTTCTGGAAAACCTTTCTCCTTAGACGACCGGAAGATGCTGAGGCTTGTTTGAGGCGGTGCTGGATCTCATCGTCCATTGTGCAGGTGTCAGATAGTATGCTTCCCAGGTATCTGAAGGCAGCAACAGTGGCCAGCTGCTGCCCTTCTGCTGTGAAGGTTGTTGGGGGGCTTGGGAGGCCAGCAGTCATCAGACAGATTACCTCCTGTCTTCTGGGTGTTGATGATGAGTCCCGTTCTGCGGAGCGTCTCTGCTCGCTGGAGCAGCATGACGCCGCTGCAGTGCAGGTCTCTGAATCTGCATTATGTGTGCTGCTCGCGGAGACGCACAAAGCCAACGGGGGGAACGTTGAGAGATTGTCCTAGTTTAAACCAGGCTTGTGAAACTTGGGCTGTTTGTGAGCAGTAATTCCTGTCCCTCCCTCAGGAGATGCTCACTTCTCTAATTTGGTCGACGACCCACTGTTTTTGTGCGTTGACTTTATTAAAGGGGGCGGCACGGTGGCGCAGTGGTTGGCACGGTCGCCTCACAGCGAGAAGGTTCTGGGTCCGAGCCCCAGGGTAGTGCAACCTTGGGGGTTGTCCCGGGTCGTCCTCTGTGTGGGTTTCCTACCACAGTCCAAAGACATGTAGGTCAGGTGAATCGGCCATACTAGATTGTCCCTAGGTGTGTGTGTTTGTGTGTCGGCCCTGTGTGTTGGCCCGGCGGCCTGTCCAGGGTGTCCCCCGCCTGCCGCCCAATGACTGCTGGGATAGGCTCCAGCACCTCCGCCACCCTGAGAGCAGGAGAAGCAGTTCAGATGATGGATGGATGGATGGATGATATTAGGAATTTGCCTTCTAATGTCTTGAGGTTCAGAAAGATGATGTTTTATTATTTATTATTTTTCTATGCACTTAGAATGTGTTCTCTTTAACTTTTTTAATTTGATTTTTTTTGGGGGGGGTTCCCCTTTTTCTCCCCAATTGTACTTGGCCAATTACCCCACTCTTCCGAGCTGTCCCGGTCGCTGCTCCACCCCCTCTGCTGATCCGGGGCGGGCTGCAGACTACCACATGCCTCCTCCCATACATGTGGAGTCGCCGGCCACTTCTTTTCACCTGGCAGTGAAAAATTTCACCAGGGGGACGTAGCCCCCCCCAGTTCCCCCTCTCCCTCGAACAGGTGCCCCAACTGACCAGAAGAGGCGCTAGTGCAGTGACCAGGACACATACCCACATCCGACTTCCCCCCCGCGGACCCGACCAATTGTGTCTGTAGGGACGCCCAACCAAGCTGGAGGTAACACAGGGATTCGAACCAGTGACCCCCATGTTGGCAGACAACGGAATAGATCCCTACACTACCCGGACGCCCTGATTTGATTTTTTTCCATGCAGAACAGTCCCACTAGTGGATCAAGATCAACAGAAAATACCGGTCCTCCCGAATCAGATGATGCAGACAAAACAAAAATGAGCCTCCACACACTCAAATCTGTGCAAGAATTGTTAAATTGTCTCCGTTGCTGATGTGTGTGTTTTTTTTCCTTCTGTTTGTCCTCCTGATGTCTCTCTGTCACCATTCATACCCCATAGCGGAGGGATCGGGCATCTGTAAAGTGAGACCCCCGTGTTCCAGAAAGGACTATTTCCAGATCCACACAGCTTGCGACAGCGATGGCAAGGTGAGAGCAGGGTACCTGAAAACACTCGCTGGTCTGCTGCCAGAGGAGGCGCAGCTGCCTGTGGTTTGCTGCTGTACCCTCAGAGCTGTTCTGCGATTTGGGTTTCTGCCCTGACCTCTCGCCGCCCGCAATTTGCGTTCTTGCAGACGCAGGTCATTTATAAGTGGGTCGAACCCAAGATTTGTTTGGAGGGTGTCATCGGGGCCGAGACGCTGCCCCCCAGTGGAGAACGGGAGCCCTGCCCCCCCTGTAACCCAGGTTTCTATAACAATGACACGGCCACCTGCTCGCCCTGCCCACCCGGTACCTATTCTGATGGAATCAAAGGTATTCAGCACTCTCTCTCTCTCTCTCTCTCTCTTAATACATATGTGCATTTGAAAACCTGATTTCCCTGATTTGCATAAAACTGGAAACAAGTATTTGAGTGCTCAGCACCTTAATTGGTGCACACACACACACACACGTATATATATATCTTGTACTACTAC
Organism: Lampris incognitus; assembly: GCF_029633865.1. Classification (NCBI taxonomy): domain Eukaryota; kingdom Metazoa; phylum Chordata; class Actinopteri; order Lampriformes; family Lampridae; genus Lampris; species Lampris incognitus. The sequence continues at coordinate 64,830,765 of NC_079216.1, forward strand.
TACCACTACTACTACTACTACTACTACTTTCTGCTGCTCCCGTTAGGGGGCGCCACAGCAGATCATCAGTTTCCATCTCTTCCTGTCCTCTGCATCTTCCTCTGTCACACCAGCCACCTGCATGTCCTCCCTCACCACATCCATAAACCTCCTCTTTGGCCTTCCTCTTCTCCTCTTCCCTGGCAGCTCCATATTCAGCATCCTTCTCCCAATATACCCAGCATCTCTCCTCCACACATGTCCACACCATCTCCATCTTGTCTCTCTTGCTTTGTCTCCAAACCGTCCAACCTGAGCTGTCCCTCTAATATACTCGTTCCTAATCCTGTCCTTCTTCGTCACTCCCAATGAAAATCTTATCATCTTCATCTCTGCCACCTCCAGCTCCACCTCCTGTCTTTTCATCAGTGCCACTGTCTCCAAACCATACAACATAGCTGGTCTCACAACCATCTTGTAAACCTTCCCTTTAACCCTTCTGTCACAAATCACTCCTGACACTCTTCTCCACCCACTCCACCCTGCCTGCACCCTCTTCTTCACCTCTCTTCCGCACTCCCCGTTACTTTGGACAGTTGACCCCAAGTATTTAAACTCATCCACCTTCGTCATCTCCGCTCCTTGCATCCCCACCATTCTACTGTCCTCCCTCTTATTCATGCATAGATATTCTGTCTTGCTCCTACTGACTTTCCTCCCTCCAGTGGAGAGAACGGATCCACAGCTTATGCAAATGCAAATGAAATAAGGTAATAACTATTAGCCGGGTTAGCTGCTCTACTCCAGCGGCTCTCACAGTGCTGGACTGGGCTGGTAAACATCAAGATGCTAGATTTTGTTATTGTTATGTTGTGCTTTGTCTTAACGCTGGACTCACATATGATTAATCCTGAAGCTGCTTATGATGGATCAGTTTGATATTGGGTATCTTACACAGAACGGTTAATCCGTCAGTTTGTTAGCACTATCTCCGCACCTCACACAGCTGGACAAGTTGCCATTGTATGCATGTGCTGGAATTGTAACTCTTAATAACCCTGTTAGAATTAATTCAACATATTTATTTACGATTGTGTGTAGAAATGGTTTGTTAGTATTTATCAATATCTTAATTCTTTAATCAGTTTTATATATATATGTGTAATGATCAGGGATGACTAGACTCGCTAGCCCTTGGCTAATGGGTCGGAGCCTTTAGTTGACTTGTTAACGCAGTCGTCCGGGGTGTGGGAGACCCGGGTTCGCGTCCCGACTGTGGCGGTTCCCGGCTGAATTCGCCACATTGGCGTCAGAAGTGGGACGGTGAGACCGCGAGGCCATCGGAAGCGCGTGCACCCAGAGGCGGGAGGGAGCTGATATGCTGAAGCGCGGGGACGCGCATCCCGAAGGAGGGAGGTAGTTTAGTCGACCGGTTAACGTGGTTGTATCCCACTTCTGACACCAATGTAGTGAATTCGGGGGGTAGCTGGGAACCACCGCATGTAACAAATTCGGGGGGTAGCTGGGAACCGCCGCATCTGGGACACGAACCCGGGTCTCCTGCACCACGGGCAACTACGTTAACCAATCGACTAAAGGGTCCAACCCGTTAGCCAAGGGCTAGTGAGTCTAATTATCCATGGTTGTTACATATTTATATAGTGTGCACATATATATATAATATGGCAAGCACACAGACCATTTTTGAATACTAACATTCTGAGCGAGTACTTAAGCACTCGTACCCATCCCTATTTCCTACTTTGTTCCTGTTCTTCTGGGCCTTTGCTTCTCTTTCTGATTGTGACTTTTTACTTTTTTATAAAAGTACATGAAAATCAGTCATGTCTGAGAGCTGCGTTTGATTCTGTCTGTCCCTAGCATGCACGAGATGTCCGGCAGGTACAGAGCCTTCCCTGGGTTACAAGTATAAGTGGTGGAATGTTCTTCCTGCCAACATAGAGACTTCCTGCTTTAATGTGGGCAATTCCAAATGTGACAACATGAATGGTAGGCAACGTTGCAGGCGACAGGCCACTGTGTGTAGACCTTGTCGTGCAACATGTTCCCCTGTGTAACTGTTTGAATGAACGAATGAATGAATGATTTATGTCGGTCAAACATCATCGTACATATTTACATCTAACTCAACAAAACTCAAACAATCAATGACCGAAAAGGAACAGGCTGAAGCCCAGGGCTTGTTGTTGCCTGTCCTATACAGTAGTTAAATTAACCTAGAATATCAGAGTTACAAAAGGAATAAATTTGTGCTAAGTTGTAATTTTTAATCATTTCACATTTTGAAGATTTTCTGAAACGCAACAGCGAGCTACACAATTTCAACTCATCATTAAGACCATTCCATAGCTTCACTCCCAATACTGAAACCCATCTATATGTTACGTTGGTTTTCATGTTTCAAAAATACACAACCCTCTTAAATTATAGTTTCCTTCTCTTAATTTAAAAAGTTGTTGGATGCAAACACAAAGGCTTTTACTTCCAGCTCGAAAAAGTATTTCCAATGTTTTTAAATACACAATATCTAAGAATTATATGGTGCAGAACCATATAAATAATGGATTAGTACATTCACAGTAACAAGCTTTATTTCTTATTCTAATAGCTCTTTTCTGATGTTTAATTATAAGTTCTATATTTGTTTTATAAACATTTTCCCAAACCTCAACACAGTATGACAGATATGGCATTATCACTGAACAACACAATATATGCAAACATTTCCTATTCAGCAGTTACCTTGTTTTGTAAAGAATAGCAATGGATTTAGATAATTTCCATTTAATATATTCTATATGTCGCTTCCAACAGAGTTTATGATCTATAATCAATCCCAAGAATTTTGTTTCAAATACTCTCAATTTCAACTCCACTTAACTTCAGTTTTATTTCACAATTAACCCTAAAACCACCGAACACCATACATTTTGTTTTCTTTTCATTTAGTGGTAACTTATTAATATATCAAACCATATTTTAAACATTCTCAATCCCCTTTCTACTGTTTCAATAATACGTTCATGTCCTCCCCAGAACAAATAAATTTGTATCATCAGCAAACGTAACAAATTTCAACATATTAGATACCATAGAAATATCATTTAAATAAAGTATAAACAACTTAGTTCCCGATACTGAACCTTGTGGAACACCACAAGTTACTCTTTCCTACTGTGATGGGCGAATGTGAATCCAGGATATGTTCCTTGAATGTGCATATATTTATTTTGCTAATGTGTGGTTTTGGTTACCTCCTTAAGGATGGGAGGTGGCAGGAGATCATATCCAGACTGGAGCGGGGCACTCGGATAATGATTACCTGATCCTCATTATCCATATTCCTGGCTTTAAGTGAGCGGAGTCTTATTTTGCATTACTTTTCATTCATTCTCTGAACCATCTTTTCTCCCTATCCGTCTTGTTCTTAACCTCTTTTGTGTTCACCATCAGGCTTCCTACATCAATGTCTAGTAATTCCGGGACAGAGTTTGGCCGCATCACCTTCGAATTTGAGATGGTGTGCAAGACTGACTGTGAACTCTACTTCATGATGGTGAGAAGAGAAACCCCTTGATTATTTGATTTAGACAGCGGGAAGAGAACATTTACTGTCTACCATGGATTAGATCTTTCATTTTGGATACATGCTCGTTGTGTGTTATGAAAATGGTTTAAAAAGACTTGACATCATTTTTTTTTTTTTAGGATGTAAATAGAAAGAGTACGACGGTGGTGGAGTTGTGGGAGGGCAGTAAGACGAGGCAGTCCTACACGCATGTCATGAACAAGAACGCCTCTGTGTCATACACGTGGGCTTTCCAGAGGACCAACCGATCCTCAGATGTGAGCGTCACACACTCATCATCATCATCATCCGCATCATCGTCATCCTAACTGTACCCATTCATCTCCTCCTCCCTCTCAGGTGCGTCACTATGTACATGATGTTGCTCGTATCTACTCCATCTCGGTGAGTAATGCGGTGGATGGGGTGTCATCTGAGTGCCGGCCTTGTGCTCTCAGCACCCAGCCCTCCAGCTCCCTGTGTGTGCCATGTTCACCCGGACGCTACATAGATACACACACCAGCCAGTGCACAGAGTGTCCAGCCAACACACTCCTGGCTTCTCACGACACTTTGGGCCCAGACGCCTGCCGTCCCTGTGGTCCTGCCAGCAAGAGCAACAAGGTAGGCTGTTGTCTATCGAATGTATTTTAGTGAGGGTTTTTTTTGTTGGTCTAAAAGCTCAATATTTTACATAAAAATTGAACTGATCCCTCATTTTATTAAGTAGGGGCTGTTCAATTAAACAAACCCACACATATGTAGAAAGTGCGGCGGCACGGTGGCGAAGCGGTTAGCGCGGTCGCCTCACAGCAAGAAGGTCCTGGGTTCGAGCCCCGGGGTCGTCCAACCTCGGGGGTCGTCCCGGGTCGTCCTCTGTGTGGAGTTTGCATGTTCTCCCCGTGTCTGCGTGGGTTTCCTCCGGGGGCTCCGGTTTCCTCCCACAGTCCAAAGCCATGTAGGTCAGGTGAATCCCCTGTACTGAATTGTCCCTAGGTGTGAATGTATGTGTGTGTGTGTGTGTGTGAGAGAGAGTCGGGCCTGTGATGGTCTGGCGGCCTGTCCAGCATCCCTGAGAGCAGGGTAAGAGGTTTGGATAATGGATGGCTGGATGGATTTTTAGAAAAAATTTTTTTCCAAGTAATGTAAAACCTGAAGTTCGGTAGTTTTAGTAGAGCGAAGTATCTCACCACTAAATGACCAAGCAGAAATGACTATTTATCTGACCATGCCGCAGCAGCAATGGAGTTACACAAAACCATATATTTGCGTTTGTTTATTTATTTCCAGGAGCACAGTTTATGCTTCAGTGACTGTCACTTTACCCACACCGAGGGAAACGTGACTCTGAGTTTTGACTTTGGCCTCCTGGGCTCAGTGGGGTCACTGATGAATGGACCGAGTTTTACCTCCAAAGGAACCAAATATTTCCACCAGTTCAACATCAGCCTGTGCGGGGGAGAAGTATGTAGGAATGCATGCGCACAGAAAATGCTTTGCTTTAAAAAAAAAAAAACCCTTCCGGTTCACGTCTACGTAGTCCTTTCTCTGCTCGTCTCCCCTCGCAGGGCCACATGGCGGTGTGTGCAGACAACGTGACCGATCTGTCCGACTCCCAGAGAGAGAAGGGAGAAGCAGCCAATGCTGTGAAAACCTTTATCTGTCAATCCACAATAATCCCAGCTAACGGACAGGGCTTCCACACGGCGCTCTCCTCTCAGTCTATCGACCTTGCAGACACATTTGTTGGTAAGTGACTCTCTGTCGCTCTGACGTCACGCGGATGATGTCAAAAACGATGACGACTGATGATGGATGTGAGGGCAATCTGACTGCGACATCTGCAAGGCTCGGCGTTTCCGGTTCTTATTTTTCAAAGCCATCCAGCATGCCGAATTGTGCCACAAGAGGGCGCTGTTACATAACCTCGCATGAACAGGAACAACTTTTGGATCCGTGGAAACGTAAAATCCGGGGGAAAATCAGTTTAAACAGATCTGCCCCTTTTAAAAAATCTGTGTATTTTTTGGCTAAAATCGGTAAAAACCGAAAACGCTGAGCTTTGGACATCTGTCACCATCAGTCTATTGGCGACTCGGTGGCGCAGTGGTTAGTGCAGTTGCCTCACAGCAAGAAGGTTCTGGGTTCGAACCCCGGGGTAGTTCAACCTTGGGGGTCGCCCCGGGTCGTCCTCTGTGTGGAGTTTGCATGTTCTCCCCGTGTCTGCGTGGGTTTCCTCCGGGGGCTCTGGTTTCCTCCCACAGTCCAAAGACACATAGGTCAGGTGAATCGTTCATTCATTCATCTTCAGCCGCCTCTCCGGGGTCGGGTCGCAGTGGCAGCAAGCTAAGTAGGGCACTCCAGACATCCCTCTCCCCAGCAACGCCCTCCAGCTCCTCCTGGGGGATCCCAAGGAGTTCCCAGGCCAGATTGGACATGTAGTCCCTCCAGCGAGTTCTGGGTCTACCCCGAGGTCTCCTCACAGTTGGCCGTGCCTGCAAAACCTCCGAAGGAAGGCGCCCAGGAGGCATCCTGATCAGATGCCTGATCCACAAATTGCCCCTAGGTGTGAATGTGTGGGTGTGTGTTGGCCCTATGATGACCTGGCGGCCTGTCCAGGGTGTCTCCCCGCCTGCTGCCCGATGGCTGCTGGGATAGGCTCCAGCATCCCCGCGACTCCGATTGGGGTAAGCGGCTTAGATAATGGACGGATGGATGACTCTCTTTAGTGGTTCTCTTTTATCAACATCTTTCTACCAAACCGGAGAAACTTGTGTTTGTCCAGTGTTCATATTCTGTTGTCATATTCACCTGACCTGACCCCACACACACTTTCGAGGGCATACTCCAAAGAGCAACAATCTTTCTTCGAGTTATTACAGTATTGCATGTCATTAACAGGAGCAACGGTTGACAGTACACTTGAGGGGATCAGAGCAAGCCCAGAGCTGTTCCCCAAGACCTCCAAGAAAGTCCCCGATGTCCACTTCTACTACCGGTACTTCTCACGTTTCATGCATGTTTCAAGGTCAAAGAAATATAAATACTCGGCGGTGTTGTCTGATGCGCGTTGTGTCTCTGGGTCTGGTAAGTTCCCTGGCGGCGACGTCGTCGTGCGAGGCGGGGCGCAGCGCAGTGGTGACTCTCCGCTGTAACCCAGAGAGGAGCAGCAAAGGAGAACTTGCCGTTCCCAGGTACCATGGCTGCGGTTGTACCACTTTTCCCCTAATCGTTTCTTCTGACGTGTCAGTTTGCCATGTAAATGTTCACTGGGTTTGTAACCTTACTTGAAAACATCGTTCGTGCGTATGGTGGTGTAACGGCGGTCTTGTGTTTGGCTGTTACAGTCAGTGTACTGCAGGAACATGCGACGGCTGCACCTTCCACTTCCTGTGGGAGGGTTCAGGAGCATGTCCCACGTGCACCGAGAGAGACTACCATCAGATAGAGGGAGCTTGCAAGGGGGGAAACCAGGTATGCATTGCACACCAGTGGCGGCTGGCCAGTACGGGGCGCTGGGGCACCGCCCCCTTCAAACATCAAGAGAGGAAAATCTACTTAAACATGTTAAATATAATTTAGTGGTATAATGCAAATAATGGTGAAATAAAAGTGTTTTCAGTCTGTGAGCGTCTGTCAGCAGCATTACATATTGGTTCCAATGGTATTTGGTTGGTTTCTGTCTGAATACATATACTTCCTGTCTGAATACATATACTTCCTGGTTGAGCGGCGCCGGCCAAATGATACCTTATGTAAGCCCTCAAACTTGTGGCGAGCGGGTGACCTGAGGCTGCTGTCTGATTGGCTTTGTCGTGGCAGTTATTTCGTTCCGCTCTGACATCACATGAGGAATGAGACAGAGTCTCTTCCAGTACTGTCACACGATTTTAATATACGTTCAGTGAACAGACGCATCCAAGCCCCTGGGCGCCGATCAATACAGTACAGTCTCTCTTATAGGCAGTTGTGTGTTCTTCCCCTCCTTATCTCACGTCTTCCAGCTCTCATCTGCTAAGGCCACTTCTGAGATTAGTGTGTACACACTTGCTACACTCAGTGAGTCTCCCATACAGCCAACAGTTAACAACAGGCCCTTATTTGTGCACCTGGAGAAGACCACGTTATAAGACCACCTTTGTTCTGTTACACATGGACTTTAAGCGTCTATTTAAGCAATGTGAGGTCAGGGTGAAAGATTAAAAGTAAGCAAACATCAAATATGAATTGCCCTCAACAGTTTCTTCAGATTTTCCAGGGGGCGCAGTTCTGTGCTGCCCCAGACACTCCCACTTTTATCGGCAGGGAATTGGTATTTTTTTCAAATGTTTTTCGATCTAATGTGATTGGACAACTCTCGTGGCTGTCAATCATGTTCACACCCACCACCACGCCTCGTCTCGACTGTCAGTCATCCACCGTCTACCAACCCTGATAAACTCTGTAGGCTACTTTGTCCTTCTTAATAACTCTGTGACTGTGTGGACACTAAAGCAGCTGTCAGGTGTGCTGCGCCAAGCTAACCCCCCCCCCCCAAACATTTTTAGCACCAGCCGCCACTGATGCATACACATGTCATTTATGGATATTTGTGTGTGATGAACCTTTTTGCCGTATTGAGCTATCAAATGTTCATATTGTGTGTGTGTGTGTGTGTCTTCAGGACTTGCTATATGTTTGGAATGAACAAAAGCTGTGTGTGGGAGGGGTGCCCTTACCTGAGAAGAGGACCTTGCCGTGCGAGAGCATGGATTTCTGGATACGGTTGGGTGCAGGGCTGGGGGCGTTCTTTGCAGTGCTGCTCATCTCCTTAACCTGCTACTTCTGGGAGAAGAACAAGAGGTATTAGAGGAACAGCAGCCTTCCTTTTTTTTTTTTTATCCCTCCCTCCCTCCCTCATGCATTTGCATTTTCTAATTTCCTCCCTTGTCCTGACGATTACGTTTTCCCGTTCCTCATCTCATTGTTAATCTCTCCGCCTCCGTTTGTCCTCCTGCTGTGTTTTCTTACGATGCCGATTCCTCCCCCGGGTCTCCCTGCCAGGCTGGAGTATAGGTACTCGCGACTGGTGATGTCTGCCAATAAGGAGTGCGAGATGCCAGGAGCTGACAGCTGCGCCGTCATGGAGGGGGAGGAGTACGAGGGAGAAATGGAAGACGAAGTGGTGTACACGAAGCCCTCTCTGTTGGGCAAACTCAAAGCCATAGCGTCGAAGGTGAGAGTCAAGTCATGTGCCATTATAACAACCTAACACTACACCCAGGGATTTCACTGTAACGTCCTCGAAGAGTTAAGAGCTCAGGGGGTGTCCGGGCAGTGTAGCGGTCTATTCTATTGCCTACCAACATGGGGATCGCCGGTTCGAATCCCCGTGTTACCGCCGGCTTGGTCAGGCGTCTCTACAGACACAATTGGCCGTGTCTGCGGGTGGGAAGCCGGATGTGGGTGTGTGTCCTGGTCACTGCACTAGCGCCTCCTCTGGTCAGTCGGGGTGCCTGTTTGGGGGGGGAGAGGGAACTGGGGGGGAATAGCGTGATCCTCCCACACGCTACGTCCCCCTGGCGAAACGCCTCACTGTCAGGAGAAAAGAAGCAGCTGGCGACTCCACACGTATCGGAGGAGACAAGTGGTAGTCTGCAGCCCTCCCCGGATCAGCAGAGGGGGCGGAGCAACAACTGGGACACCTCGGGAGAGTGGGGTAATTGGCTGGGTACAATTTGGGAGAACCTTCTCCAATACATGTGGCGTCGCCAGCCACTTCCTTTCACCTGACAGTGAGGAGTTTCACCAGGGGGACGTAGTGTGTGGGAGGATCACACTATCCTATCACACTATCCACTACACCGACCGACTGACCAGAGGAGGCGCCAGTGCAGCGACCAGGACACATATCCACATCTGGCTTCCCACCCACAGACACGGCCAATTGTGTCTGTAGGGACGCCTGACCAAGCCGGAGGTAACATGGGGATTTGAACCGGCGGTCCCCATGTTGGTAGGCAACGGAATAGACCGCTACACTACCCGGATGCCCCCGAGCTTTTGCAGTGTTAAGTTGGAGCGAAAACCCCAAATAGACATGGCTCTCCATGTCACGTGATGGGGTTCCACTGTTTTAATGCAATCAAATAGCACCTTGTTGGTACGTTAAGTGTGTTGTTTCTTGTTAGTACGTTAAGTGTGTTATTTCTTGTTGGTACGTTAAGTGTGTTATTTCTTGTTAGTACGTTAAGTGTGTTATTTCTTGTTGGTATGTTAAGTGTGTTATTTCTTGTTAGTACGTTAAGTATGTTATTTCTTGTTAGCACGTTAAGTGTGTTATTTCTTGTTGGTATGTTAAGTGTGTTATTTCTTGTTGGTATGTTAAGTGTGTTATTTCTTGTTAGTACGTTAAGTGTGTTATTTCTTGTTAGTACGTTAAGTGTGTTATTTCTTGTTGGTACGTTAAGTGTGTTGTTTGTTGTTGGTACGTTAAGTGTGTTATTTGTTGTTGGTACGTTAAGTGTGTTATTTGTTGTTGGTACGTTAAGTGTGTTATTTCTTGTTAGTACGTTAAGTGTGTTATTTCTTGTTAGTACGTTAAGTGTGTTGTTTGTTGTTGGTACGTTAAGTGTGTTATTTGTTGTTGGTACGTTAAGTGTGTTATTTCTTGTTAGTATGTTAAGTGTGTTATTTCTTGTTGGTACATTAAGTGTGTTGTTTCTTGTTGGTACATTAAGTGTGTTGTTTCTTGTTGGTACGTTAAGTGTGTTGTTTGTTGTTAGTACGTTAAGTGTGTTGTTTGTTGTTGGTACGTTAAGTGTGTTATTTCTTGTTAGTATGTTAAGTGTGTTATTTCTTGTTGGTACATTAAGTGTGTTGTTTCTTGTTGGTACATTAAGTGTGTTGTTTCTTGTTGGTACATTAAGTGTGTTGTTTCTTGTTGGTACATTAAGTGTGTTGTTTATTGTTGGTACATTAAGTGTGTTATTTCTTGTTGGTATGTTAAGTGTGTTATTTGTTGTTAGTACGTTAAGTGTGTTATTTCTTGTTGGTACGTTAAGTGTGTTATTTGTTGTTGGTACGTTAGTGTGTTATTTCTTGTTGGTATGTTAGTGTGTTATTTCTTGTTGGTATGTTGAGTGTGTTATTTCTTGTTGATATGTTAAGTGTGTTATTTCTTGTTGATATGTTAAGTGTGTTATTTCTTGTTAGTATGTTAAGTGTGTTATTTCTTGTTGGCATGTTAAGTGTGTTATTTCTTGTTGGTACATTAAGTGTGTTGTTTCTTGTTGGTATATTAAGTGTGTTGTTTCTTGTTGGTACATTAAGTGTGTTGTTTCTTGTTGGTACATTAAGTGTGTTGTTTATTGTTGGTACATTAAGTGTGTTATTTCTTGTTGGTATGTTAAGTGTGTTATTTCTTGTTAGTACGTTAAGTGTGTTGTTTCTTGTTGGTACATTAAGTGTGTTGTTTATTGTTGGTACATTAAGTGTGTTATTTCTTGTTGGTATGTTAAGTGTGTTATTTCTTGTTGGTACGTTAAGTGTGTTATTTGTTGTTGGTACGTTAGTGTGTTATTTCTTGTTGGTATGTTAGTGTGTTATTTCTTGTTGGTATGTTGAGTGTGTTATTTCTTGTTGATATGTTAAGTGTGTTATTTCTTGTTGATATGTTAAGTGTGTTATTTCTTATCGTTTTACTGACTACACATCTCCGGTCCTAGAGAAACGGAGACAGCTATGAGAACGTGCAGCTGAACTCCTCTCATCCGAAGGCGTTGGTCTGGAGTTAAAGAGCGAGGCAGCAGCGGATAAGGAGAGAAGGGAGGAGTCAAGCCCCGGAGAGACTTGCCTGTGAAGGATCCCTTTAACGAATCTCCCCCTTTACGAGCTTTGGAACCTGTAAAACTCCGTTTGAGTGTATGTTTACACAGGTTCAAAGAAGTCGCCCCCCGCACAGTGGCCTTAAAGCTCGGTGCTCGAGAGCAGTCCAACTAAACGCGTAGTGCCGCGGAGGTGAGTGCGGGTGGTGTGCAAGAGACTATCTGGCGATACGCCGATTTAAACTGATGTCAGAAAGGGTTTTGCAAAAAGCTCAGGTAAAGAAGAGGACCTATTTCAGATGTTTGCGTTTGTATTTATTTCATTCCCTGTTGTCTCTCGATACCGTTTGAGACGGGTAGCTGTTATCGCCACTTATTCTGTAATCAGGATCATCAGTGTCAAATCGAGCCACTGTGCAACCCTCCCGCAGACACACACACACACAAGCACAGTGGTGTCATCTGGCTGTATTAAGTCTGTATGTCCTCACCTATTTGCTAAATGATTGAGTTATGATGATAAGGGAGGTGTTCTGCTGCCCAGCTGAGGACGAATATGTCGGGGTGAGATAGCAATGTTCAGCGTTTTGTCTAAATCAAATATAAATAAAATGAGTTTGTCTACTTGTGGACAGAGTCTGATTTTCTCCTTTGTCTTCCCTCAAATTTCTAAAGACGTTAGACCTTTCCCATAGAAATCAATTGTCCCTCGGCTTTATTCTAATCCAAGCTATAATTCATGTCCTCTTGTTGAATGCAGGGGAAGGCTGAGAAATATTTTAAGAGACCCTCATTCTGTTTTTGACCTTGACCTCTCACTGGTATTTTTTAAAAACATTTATCTTATTAACATATTTTTGGTGGGTGTCGGACTCCAGCAAGGTTGGCCGTATACCTGCGTGCAGGATTATAAGAGTTTAAAAGAGTAATGTTACCCTTTTGCCTGACAAATGTCTTTTTTAATCAAATTTAAGCAGTCCAACTCCGAAGAAGAGTAAAGGTACCATGGATGGCTTTAGTAAAAGAAGTAGATGTGTGCACCGCAGCAAGCGACCGAGTCAATACTAAACATGATGGTCAGTGACATGAGCTACTGTTTTGTGCGATTCATTATCTGACTAGTCGATTAATCGTTTCAATAATCGACGACTGGTCGACTATCAAAATAGTCGTTAGTTGCAGCACTACTATAGAGGCCAAATTTATGACAGGTCGTGCGCGTAACAGCTGATTTGACCAGCGGAGTTGGCATACTGTGGTCTATATGCCTGATCGTGTGCATCGGTGTCACCGGTTCATTTTGCTGGGGCTTAAGCCCTGAACGTTTCTTGTTTGTTTTGTTTGTTTTTGCCCCCTCCCCCTCCCTTTTCTCCCCACTTGCACCTAGCCAATCACCCGACTTTCCCAAGCTGTTGGAGGGCTGCAGCCTACCACCTGCCTCCTCCCATACATGTGGAGTCACCAGCCGCTTCTTTTCACCTGACAGTGAGGAGATTCACCAGGGGGAGGATCACACTATTCCTCCCAGTTCCCCCTCCCCCCCGAACAGGCGCCCCGACCGACCAGAGGAGGCGCTAGTGCAGCGACCAGGACACATACCCACATCCGGCTTCCCACCCGCAGACACGGCCAATTGTGTCTGTGGGGACGCCCGACCAAGCCGGAAGTAACACAAGGATTCGAACCAGCGATCCCCGTGTTGGTAGGCAACGGAATAGACTGCTACGCTAGCCGGACACCCAGCCCTGAACGTTTTGATCGTAGCCCCAAATGCAATTTAGAATTTAAGCCTATGTTAAGCCCAACAAAACGTGTGTGAATGTCCGATAGTCTTTGTAACATAACAGCCTGTCAAAATAAATGCAGGTCTATAAACTAACTCCGTGTGTGTGTGAGTGTGTGTGTGTGAGTGAAAGAAAATGTAATATTCCAATAAACTAATGTTAACATAAATACATTTAACGTTTTTCCTCTAGTCTGGTACTGTAGCATGTCAAGTAAATGTTTAATGACAGCAGTTGTGAATGTGGTGTATTGTGAAGCGCCGGGTTTATAAGATCAATATTTTAATATTCAATTTGCTAATCCTAGGACCCCCCCCTTATAGTTTTTCATTTATAGTTTTCTTGTCCATTTATTATTTTTATTTTAAGTTGCTTATTTCTACAGCCAAGAAAGACGAGCTCCAGTGGTGTAAATTCATATTCACTCCTTGCCACTAGATGGCGACAATGACCCATAAACGGCAGGGTGACCCCCTCAGGGCGGAACGTGAGCGAGTTTTCCTCAGTTGTGAACAACTTCCTGTTCGTGTCGGCGAATCACATCACGTCTAAATGTCTTGATTGTGTTATTTAGTTACAAACTGGAACGTTTAAAAATGAAAATATGCGGCATCAGATTACCTCTTCCGTCATCAATCTGCGCCTGTTACAATTGCAATACATGTAGTTGTGAACTATGACAGTACGCCAGTAGATGGCACTGGAGGCTCAGTTACAGAGCCGTGGTTAACAGACGTACTGCAGAAGAAGAGTACCTTCTCTAGAAGCGGTCGATGAGCTTCCCGAGAGTTGTAAGCGTCTTTCAAATGAAGCAGCTGTCAATGAGATCCCTACTGCCGTGGCGAATCTGCCTTAATACAAAAGACGACAGATATACAAAACACGTCAAACAAAGCCAGTATGCTCTAAAACAGTGTTTCTCAACCGGGGGTCCGCGGACCCCTAGTGGTCCGTGGTGTAATTGCAAGGGGTCCGTGAAAATAAAATATCTTTAAAAAAAAGATCCTATGACATTTATAGAAACAGGATTATTTTACTCAAATGTGACTGAGACCTTTATCTACCTAAACTATAAAGGGTAACAGGACTTTTTTCTCTAATTACATCTGTTTCAGAAGTGTAATTTATTGTATTTTGATAAGAGATCTCGCTCCCGTTTGCATTGTTAAAAGTTACTGCATAAAAATTCTGTTGTTACATATATCTGAAAGTTACTGAATACATATTCTGTTTTGTTACATATATCTGAAAGTTACTGAATACATATTCTGTTTTGTTACATATATCTGAAAGTTACTGAATACATATTCTGTTTTGTTACATATATCTGAAAGTTACTGAATACATATTCTGTTTTGTTACATATATCTGAAAGTTACTGAATACATATTCTGTTTTGTTACATATATCTGAAAGTTACTGAATACATATTCTGTTTTGTTACATATATCTGAAAGTTACTGCATAAGAATTCTGTGTTGTTAAGTATATCTAAGTTACAACTGAAAGCTCTTATTTTTGCCCCAAAGAGTGAATAAATGCTATAATGCAATTTAAAATGCAGTTTCTACTGTTTCTATCAAACTGCAACCCCCCTCCCCCAAGATCAGGTGGAGGGGTCCTCAGGGTAGATCAAAAATATGCAGGGGGTCCAGGACCCCAAAAAGGTTGAGAACCACTGCTCTAAAACAACAGAGAAGCTAAGAACAGTACATCAAACATGTCAAAGACAATGAGAATAAAACAAGGAAAATTAAAATAAAATAGGACAATGCAATACTCCAGGGGTTAAATTACATTAAATTGTACAAATGCAAAGAATCAATTTTGGTTATTTCTGTTTTTCATACATTTGAAGAGATTTGGACAAAGTTACTAATTCGGTTTTAAAGGCTGCTAAACAGGGGTGCGTTTCGCAATATTTACATTTGTGTATGAAATATTTTGCCAAAATAATCACGCTATTCAACAAGAATTCTATATTTCTATCCTCCATAAACATTCCACATTTGACACTCACTAGTAGAAATGGCGGTAGAGCACTAACGCTCGACTTCATCCATGCATACAAATTATACCAAAACTTATAAGTAATGGTATAGTGGGAAAATAAATGATCCGCCGTTTCTATGTTTGTCTTGCAGAATTGGCAGAAATTACAGTCTACATTAAATTTTAAACTTCACTGGAGGGGTAAATATCATTAATTATCTTGAAGTGAACCTCTCTGGCTTTGGGGGGGATAGGGAATGAAATGTATCTTTTTCTAATTTTATGGGCATTCAAATTTGAGTACATGTCTAAAATAGAATTCTTTCTTAAAGGGTCAGGATAGCATATCTTCAACAGAGAGTTTCTGATAAAGAGATTATTGCAGATTCTGTCGACAAATTTTAAGTTGTCAATCATTAAGGGGCGAAGTGTGGGGCTGACAGAGGAGTAAATAAGACACTTGAGTTGTATAGGGATCGCACCTATTACCATGTCATAGACCTTTACAGAGGAGGATAAACTATATTTCAAACACATCTCATTATAATTCAATAGATTGCCTCTGTCATCCATGATGTGTGTAATGGACCAAATACCCTTTTTCCACCACTCTTCCAAAAACAAAGATTTCCCCTTAAACAGGACACATCTATTATTCCAAATTGGAACTGCATGGGGGGTAAAGTTGTGTTTAAACAACAGTTTCCAATATTGCAAAACTTGTTTATGGAAGGCGGATGAACGTAATGGGATCTTGGACAGTTCAAAATCACAATTCAAAAGAAAAGCAATCCCTCCCAACTTTTCCTGATATAATGACACCTGTTTTTCCAAATAAAATTGAAATTAGTTTGGTTTATGGATTTACTCATTCTTGATGAAATAGCCAATGAGTAAGCAGGATAAATAAATCTAGAGAGGCTCTACCATCTTGGTGAGAAGAATCCTCCCAAACAGAGTAATGTCCCTCTGTAACCAGCTGTTTAATATAGCTTTACACTTTGTAATATTATTCTTAACATTCATCTCTTCTCTTGATTCAAGGTTTTTACTTAAGTTAATTCCTAAATATTTAACCTCAGTTTTAACAGGGACACCAAATAATGAGCTAGAATGATGCTCATGTATCGCCACAAGTTCACATTTGCTTATATTCAGAGTTAAACCTGATGCTTTGGTAAAGAGCTCAACTGACTTAAGGGCCAAGGGGATCTGGGAGGCATTTTTTAAAGAAAAGTGTTGTGTCATCCACAAGTTGGCTTATCAATAACTTGTTGCCCAAGGCCTCTAGCCCATCAATGTTATCATTTTTAATTAGAATGGAAAGTAATTCTGCTACAATAATGAATAACAAAGGGGAGCTGCCGCAGCCTTGTCTAACGCCTCTCTTAACGCCAAATCTCGGGCAGGTACCACCAGGTAAGGACACGCAACTGTTTATATCCTTGTATAACACGCTTATGACACCAACAAACCTCTCTCCAAAACCAAAATGATGTAGGGCTTGCGAGATGAAAGGGTGCTGAACAGAATCAAACGCTTTGTGAAAATCTAGAAACGGCAGTGTGAGCGGTTACTTTGTTGCCCGGTGCGGGATTCGATACGGGGCGTACTGCCCCACAAGGCGACATCACTAACCGCTCGGCTAAGGGGTCAGACCCGTTGGCTAGGAGGCTAACGTGTATTATTAGTAGTTTACAGTAAGAATCAATTGTGGAGTTAGAAAACAACGAGACAGGAGACGTGAGAGTAGACGTAGTCGAGGTGGCTTACTAGCTCCAACTTAGCATGTCATACATTCGACAACGACACGGAACTCTCAACCGGAAGCGGAAGTGCATTATCTGACCCCTCGCCTCTTCCCTTAAAGGTACACCGTCCTCTTAGGTGAATGTCTCTCGTTATATATAGATGTGGGTCACCACACCATCATCTTCAACTAAATCACTGTAATCAAGCAGATCCAGACGGATGTTATTGTGACTAGATCTTCCCTTGATAAAGCCAGACTGTGTTTCACTAATTATATGTATCATACCTTCCAGTCTGGCAGCTAGCACTCCTGACAGAATCCTATAGTCTGTATTTAGCAAAGTGATGGGCCTTAAATGAGCAAGAGTACTCGTACCTAAGCATTTTAAGCTTCCAAGATGGCTTTATTGGAGACCTCACTTCTCTCTTCCTCTGCCTTCTTTTTCTTTCCTCCGCGTTCTTTTGGCCGACTACTTGCTGGAGAGCCTTGTTCCCGTTCCCTCTTGCTGCTGCTAGCCTTCATGGACCCACCTCCATGAAGTAGTCGTGTCCTATGTTCTCAAGTAGATTGGGGGAGGGGGGGCTGTAGAACTCGAGGGGCGACCCTCAACATGTTTCTTTGAATTTGGCATTTTAACAGCTTGAAATCCAGCCGTTTGACGTCGATACAATCATCTAAATTTCTAACTTTGGGCTATAAGGAAGCAGAGGTACGAAAAGTTTCGCTGTTCAGCCCGCCATCCAGCCGAAGAAGAAGAAGAAGAACAAGAAAAAGAACAAGAACAAGAAGCCAGAAGAAGAAGAAGAACAAGAAGCCAGAAGAAGAACAAGAAGAAGCCAGAAGAAGAAGAAGCACAAGAACAAGAAGAACAAGAAGAAGCCAAAAGAAGAAGAAGAACAAGAACAAGAAGCCAGAAGAAGAAGAACAACAAGAAGAAGAAGAACAAGAAGACGAAGAAGAAGAAACATGGCGTCAGAAGTGGTACGGCAGTGCGGGTGAGTGAGAGCGGAAAAAGAAAAGAAAAAACGAGGGAGCGAGAGGCAGGCGAAGTGTGTTAGCTTTAGCTAGCGTTAGCAGCAGCAAGGCAGCAACATGGGTGACGACGCAGGGCCATCGGCATCGCGGCCGCCTCAGCCAGCTCCAAGTGCTCCACCAAACGCCACCTTCAGTATACCACTTATACACATACCCCCTTTATTTAAATAAATATAAATATAAAATACTAATAAGACACGTTAGCCCCTAGCTAACGGGTCTGACCCTTTAGCCGAGCGGTGAGTGATGTCGCCTTGTGGTGCAGTACACCCCGTATCGAATCCCGCACCGGGCAACAAAGTAACCGGTCACATAAACATACCCCCCTTCTTTCCCAAATTGTATCCGGCCAATTACCCCACTCTTCCGAGCCGTCCCGGTCGTTACTCCACCCCCTCCGGGGAGGGCTGCAGACTAACCACGCCGCCTCCGATGCACGCGGCGTCGCCAGCCTCTTCTTTTCACCTGACAGTGAGGAGTTTCGCCAGGGGGACGTAGTGCGTGGGAGGATCACGCTATTCCCTCCAGCGCCCCGACCGACCAGAGGAGGCGCTAGTGCAGCGACCAGGACACATACCCACATCCGGCTCCCCACCTGCAGACACGTCCACTTGTGTCTGTAGGGACGCCCGACCAAACCGGAGGTAAGACGGGGATTCGAACCGGCGCTCCCCCTGTTGGTGGGCAACGGCATGGACCGCCACGCCACCCGGACGCCCGAGCTGGCCAGTTGTGAGTCCCAAGACAGTGAGCATTTGGCAGACCTTCGCCCCATCAACCCCTAAAGGGGCGCGTCATCGTGACGCCCTCGTATGAGATTCATCTCCGTTTCAGCTCAACGGAGAAATTCCCTTTGTTCTCCGACCGCCTGATTACTTTAACAAAAGGCCATCTTGTAGTATCTCCCGGTGTATTGTTCTACTGAGTCTTTCCTCAGGTTTGACCTGATGCCTCGTCCCTGCTGATGAGAAAGCCCCTCCATGTTGCCGCCGCCACCACCACCGGGCTTTGCTGTAAGGATCGTGTTGGGTGGGGTAAGGGCAGTGTTTAATTTCACGTCACCCTCTTACAGTTGGGACAAAAGCACCACCTTGGTCCCATGCACTTGCAAAGCCTTTATGCACACCTCAGCTGGTTCAGTCCTTCCTTTTATGGCAGACTCCAGACGTGCTTTGAGACAGTTCTTTTTGAGTAATGGGCTTTTTATTTGACACCTTCCATATGGGCCAGTTCTATGCGGAGTTCATCATATTGTGCACCTTTTACTCCTTCTTACTGAGCTGCGCCTCCTTCAAAGTGCCCTCTGTGCCCTCCCTCACAATGCATTTGTATTACTTCATCTCCAACTTGCACAAAACGCTTTGAAGTCTTCATTTCCAACCATTCCCTCCCGATTCAAACCCCGACCAGTGATCCTTAAACGGAGCGAGGTTTTTCTCCAGAAAATGTGAAAATACTTTAATGGGGACAGTTGGAGGAAACTAGTACGGTATCACGCTATATAGTCTATGTCATTAAGATATATTTAAAAAAAAGAGTCATCTCTATAAACTCAGAGACTCCAGAAATACAGTTGATTGTGAGAATTGGTCACAGGTCTGACTAGCTGGCTATCTTTGCAGGTGACTGTACGTTTTAGCACTTTTAACCAGACCTCTCAATTGTGAAAGATTGCCAGCACAGACCAGCACAGAGTACCCTAAAGACATGGAAAACACACGACTCCAGGATGAGCCCGGGGCCATCTAAGGACAATAGGAAAATTATATAGCAGCCTGATTAACTGACATTCATGCTGAATTAACTTTAGAGTCCACCATGGATCTTGGAGTATCTCTCTCCAGAAGCCCAGTGATCCTTAGAATAATCTTACACAGTGTATTACTTAGGCATCATGCAGGACTCTCCTGTGGAGGGCAGTGTAATACAGCAGATTGTTAACAGACCCTCCTTACACAATGATCTAGGACTTTGACATTTGTCTTTCTTTCTTTCTTTCTGGTTAGCAGTGTAACTGTTTGGGTATCTATCTTTTTCATGCAGACACAAAGCAGTGTGTTGTCCTAAGGCAGGTGTCACGTTCCAGTAGATGCTTTAATTGGAGCGCAATCATTTAGGAAGCAGATTAGGCAGGGTGTTAGAGTTATCTTTCAAGGTTTGCCAACATACATCATTAATAACCCATGTGTGTGTGTGTGTGTGTGTGCATGGCTAACAAAAAACTGCCTGTAACATATTTGCATTCTGGGTACATTTGGTGGATGCTGCACACCGGCATTCATTGTTTTAATCATGCAGTGAGTTTTAACGGGCCCAGTTAAACATCAGTCACAGCAGGAGGGGGGACAGAAGGACGAGCAGACAACACCATCCGTTTGCTTGTTATTATTTATTAGGATGTCATCACAGCCTCATTATTGCACGCAATATAAACACTGCACTATTGCTTTATGACTGGCCAGTTCCAGAGTTGAGCTTGACCTCAGCTTCATTTTACCACAGAGATCTTGTCTTGTTCAAAACTTGGAGACTAAAGACACATTCACATATAGCATGGCTACAGCACAGAATCCCTTGTTGAGCAAACGGCAGTTGGCACAGGATAAATAAACGAACAATGTCTGTAGTGGACAGCTTACTGGTGAAAGGGATATTCATGAGGATGGTCAATTAAAAGAGGCTTCCGAATAGTACTGGGCACAAAAGATGCCAAGCTCACTTTAGTGAGTTAAAATACTGTTGGCTGGTTTTAAATCCCCGCAACTTCTTTACGTCCACGTCCCATTTTAGTCTTCCAATACACCCTGCAACTCTTTTGTCTATCTTCCTGTTATCCCAGCCCCATCTCCTCAAGGCCGCTGCCTTGGCAGGTATTGCAGTGGGAAGTCAGATCTGAGTAACTGGGTGTATGCACGACGGGCTAAGACTCTGTTGGCCTCGCTTAGGTGGTCTTGGCTGAGCCTGATCTGGCTGAATGTTTCACACATAGTATGAGGTAAGGTGAACAGAGTTGGCGGTGGGGAAGGTTGAAGAGAGAAAGGGAGAGAGGACGAGTGTGAGAGTCTTGTCCGAGGCTGGTCACCGGACTAAATTAGAGGTGAATGAGGGTTAAGTGCTCTATTGGTGTTGCCATTAAAAGGTGGGAGTCGAGTACTGGTTCCTACTAGGCCAAGTACCATCAGTCACTGCCAATTTGAATCGAAACCAGTAACCTCTTTTCCTCTTTGCATTCCTGCTCTTTTCAGCCTCTCCTCACCCCTCCTCTCCACATGGACAAATAGACATTCCAGCAGTGGATGTGGCAGCGGTTGTCCATAGCAACCTGCCATGCGGGGAGTATCTTGAGGGAGCAGGACCACTGAATGAATGGCTAAGCCTCCTGCTAACAAAGCCTGCGAATCTCTGGGAGGCTTTGAGCTTCCAGAGAAGCTCCGCGACTTCTGGGCCGTGGGAGTGCTTTGCATAATCCAGCAGCAGCTCCCCTCTGCTCCAGTGCGTCGCTTGCTCCCATCCACCTTACGCACCCCCCCCACCCCCCCATAAAGGCCGTCATGTCTTTTCAAAACTAACACTCTTTAAAAATTCTTTCAGTCTGTCATTGGGTTCGATAATCTGCCAGGGTGTTTTCAGGCACAGGGGATGTGACAAGGATGTGCAGGTTGACAGAATTTCAGTAAACACTTCTGCTATCCCTACAATGCGACCCCCCCCCCCTCCCATACATGTGAAACCGCACAGCTCTCATATGTGCATATGGGCACAGATTCTTATCGAGCATTCGGATATGAAATGCATCGAGTGTCGCGCTGACTTTACTTTTGATAGCAGAACTGTAAGTGATCGTCTCAGTTTGCTTCGTGAACGCTTATCTGTACCACTATGCCCCAACCACTAACTAACGCGGCAAATTCTGGAAGAGGAAGCCAAATCATCCATGTCACTCTTAACACACACGCTACCAAAACCTTGTCTCTGCTCCTGCTTTGGCTATATTTGTTAAAATCCCAGGGTTGAGGCCGTCCTGTGCGAGTGCCTTTATTCGCTGTAGCCTTTCCTACCACCGACGACGTTTTTCTTGTCCTTTTGTGAACTTTCCCCACACCCCGTCGTTTTCTCTAGAGAGAATCTGACGTGTGTGGGGATTTTGATAACTGTTATGTGCTGCATCTCAGGACAGCTCTGACGGCGTCGTTCTATTGGTTGGGCAGCAGCAGCAGCAGCAGCTGACATTGTGTACTCCGCCCCCTTCCGCTAACCTCCCCGGGACCGCCGATGCCAGCTGCTGCACTGGGCCCCCCCCCCCGATATCGACGCATTCAACGCGGACACGTCAGCCTCACACTTGAATGAGTTCACAACTCCATACTTCCCCTGAATGGTGTGCGAGCCTCTCGCCTCCTCCCCTTCGCTCCGCTCTTTTATTCTGCTACTGTTTAATCCGTGACACAAAGTAGGAAAGACATCGACGTATGGAATGTTTATTGGACATGCCCTTTTCCTGGGTTGAGAAATATACTTTTTTTGGGGGGGCGGGGTTTCCCCCTTTTTCTCCCCAATTGTATTTTTTGGCCAATTTATCCGAATCGTCCGAGCCGTCCCGGTCCCTGCTCCACCCCCCTCTGCCGATCCAGGGCGGGCTGCAGACTCCCACAATGCCTCCTCCCATACATGTGGAGTTGCCAGCCGCTTCTTTTCACCTGACAGCGAGGAGTTTCGCCAGGAGGACGTAACGCGTGGGAGGATCACGCTATTCTCCCCCCCTCCCCCCGAACAGGTGCCCCAACTGACCAGAGGAGGCACTAGTGCAGCGACCAGGACACATACTTCCCAACCGCAGACCCAGCCAATTGTGTCTGCAGGGACGCCCAACCAAGCCGGAGGTAACACGGGGATTCGAACCCGCAATCCCCATGTTGGTAGGCAACGGAATAGACTGCCACTCCGCCCGGACGCCCGAGAAACTCACTTTTAAATAGATTCTCACGGCGAAATGTACATGCACATCCATTCACACTCTTTCAGGTAAACAACAAGAGAAGGCTCGGCAGCGAGTGCGGCTACATCGCCTCTTACGCGTGCCCCGTTACGGACCTGAGGTCACTTTTCATCGTCTGAAGTCGGATTTAGAATTGATAATACTGAACTGAGATCAGGCTACTTTCTAAGGGCAATGCACTACCATACACACATTAAGGCACACAGCCACATGGAAAACGTCATCACGTATCTATGGGTCACAACAGACCTAGCCAAACACTGCCTCGTTGGTTCAAACGTCATGGTCATAAACACTGGAGCCACTTGTGTACAACATATATTTAGCTTGGTGAGACGCCGCTTCTCGTCGTTGAAAGACCTATCACAACACCGGCTGAGGACAGTTTTGAGGCAATACGAATGGATCTGCTGTACTCTACCCCTCTCAGTGCTACCGTTAGTTATTAATATGTCCACCCCGTTACAGCAATCCGCCCAGGAAACACAAGTCTGAGAGTGGAAGCGGACATACTGTAGCTTTAGTGAACACACGTGTACAACTACGACCGTTAATATAAAGGGATTCCATGATTAGAAACAGAAAAAAAAAATGACCATTCTTAAAAGAAATGCATATTTATCTCCAAAACGGCCACGATGGGTTTGTTTGAATGGATCTGGGATGCAAAGCACAACCGTCTCGATGACAGATCGATTCTTACCCAGATAGCAAAATTGCTGTGGCCCGGACCCGTCCCACACCCGACACTTCATCCGGCCCACATACCACGTGGAATGATGGCACTTGGGCGGTCCGCTCCTGTTTGCCAGAACCAAGCCATAGCAATGCCGCATGTGCCACATATTTGCCAAAGGTGGCCCACATTTGTTTTGTGACATTTGGGCCAAATTCACCATTTACCACATGGGGCACTTCAGGGTCACATCCAGATTACATGTTGCCAAGAGCACCGCATCTTTGCCAAAAAAAGCCCAGATTTGATTTGGCATATTTGGACCATATTTGCAATTATACATGTGGGCCACTTCAGGCTCACATCCATGTTGTCAGGGCCAGAAGAAGACCATCAGTGCCACATCGTTGCCTGAAGTGGCCCACATCCGGATGCTATCTGGGTAGTAAAAGTGAAAAATTGTGTTTTGCCACAGTATTGAGTCAATGAATGTGATGCATTTTGTATGTTCATTCTAGCCATTTTATACTATTCAACTCATAGTTTCCCCCTGCCCACCCCCCCCACACTCTCTAGGGTTACAATACTGTCAACATTGTGCTGTTTGAACCATCAGTAGTATAGTATACAAATGTACAGATACACAGTAGAAATGCGTACAGAATCGGTTATTACAATGAGACCTACAAAAAAGCATGAGAATAAAAAGTCTGGAACACTGCGGATGAGTCAAGCGGAGCCACGACAGTGCGTCCACCCTGCAGAGCCTCCCCCCCGACCATGACTGAGCGCAAGTCTATTTACAACAGCATCATAACAAAGCTATCAAAAACAAAGGCTCCAAAAATTCCTCCTAGAAACTTTTTTTTGTTCTTTTGTTTCTCTACTTTACAACAATGTTGATTCCATATATGTACATCCTAGAAAATAATTTAATCATAGTTACACACTTTCTACATATGTGAAACAATATGTTCTAGTCCACGAGGAAGGTGTGTGTGCGCATGTGTGTGTGTGTGTGTGTCTGTGAGTGAGTGCGTTGTATTACGCTTTGCATGTAGGTTTGGGACTGATGCTTGAAAGGATGGGTATTGTATTGGTCGATGGGCTAACAGTCACAGGGGCACGTTTCGAGAGTGGACTTGGTCACAGAGACGAGGTGGTGGAGTCGACTATCTCTCTCCCGTTGCACACAGTTGGCACGTAGTGGGCACTGACCGAAGCTGAAGAGAAAGACGGAAAAATAGAAGGAATAACGAGTTAAAATAGACAGATAGTCATCATGCAATGGATCTAGATGATTTTAAAAAAACTTATTTTGAGAGACTTTATTGATCCCTGTCGGGGAATTATGCATTGCATTTAACTCAAAAAAAATATTTAACCCATAAGTTAAAGCTTATGTATTTCAATTACGTGTAAATTTTACATCCAACTTGATCACAACTCCAATGTAAAATAAGACATTTCAAGGAGAAAAATGTCAAAAATGTCCAGAGCCTTCAGCATCTCAGGGCAAATCTCATCCACACCCGGTGCCTTGCCACTGCTTTTTTTTTTTTTTATTTATTTCTTTTTCCCTTTTTTCTCCCAATTTAGTGGCCAATCGATCCCTATTTTAATTCAAACACCCACCCTCGTACTGCATGCATTCGCCAACTGCATCTCTCCGGCCGGCAGTCTCGAAGGAGACGCCTCCCCACTTTCGTGACAAGGCGACTCCAGGCCGAACCACTGTTTCTTCCGACACACACAGAGACGCATTCACGTGACGAACACAAGCCGACTCCGCCCCCCTCCCGAAGACAGCGTTTGCCAATGATTGCTGCTTCACTGAGTCCGGCCATAGTCGGATCTGACGAGACCGGGGCACGAACCCCAGTCCCCAGTGGGCAACTGCATCGACACAAAGCCGATGCTTAGACCGCTACACCACCGCGGACCTTGCCACTGCTTTTTAACTACCTCGGAGACCTCTGCCAGGGATATGGGTGGGGCTTCCTCCGAGTCTTCAGACTCTACCTCCTCCACTGAGGACATATTAGCCGGGTTCCGGAGCTCCTCAAAGTGTTCTTTCCATTGCTCGACAACATCCCCAGTCCGGGCCAACAGTTCCCCTCCTTGGCTGAACACGGCCTGAGTCAAGCCCTGATTCCTTTTCCTGAGTCGCCAGATGGCTTGCCAGAACTTCCTTGAAGCCAACCGAAAGTCCTCCTCCATAGCCTCGCTGAACTCCTCCCACACCCGAGTTTTTGCTTCTGCAACTGCCGAACCGGCAGCCCTTCTGGCCTCTCGGTACCTCTCTGCTGCTTCAGGAGACCCCTGGGCCAACCAAGTCTGAAAGGCCTCCTTCTTCAGCCTGACGGCTTCCCTCACCGCCGGAGTCCACCAGCGGGTTCTTAGGTTGCCGCCTCGACAGGCACTTATGACCTTATTACCAAAGCTCCTACCTGCTGCATCTGCAATAGAGGCTTTGGGCATGGCCTGCTCGGACTCCATGTCTCCAGCCTCCCTCGGGATACACGAGAACTTCTTCCAGAGGTGGGAGTAGTTGGAAGACCTCATGGACAGGGGCCTCCACCAGACGTTCCCAGTTCACCCTCACTACATGTTTGGGGTTTGCCAGGTGTGTCCGGCAGCCTACCCCGCCATCTGATCCAACTCACCACTAGGTGGTGATCAGTTGACAGTTCTGCTCCGCTCTTCCCCCAAGTGTCCGAAACGTACGGCCGCAGATCTGATATGACCACAAAGTCTATCATCGATCTTTGGCCTAAGGTGTTCTGGTACCAAGTACACTTAGGAACTACCTTATGTTCGAAGATGGTGTTTGTTATGGCCAATCCATGACTCGCACAGAAGTCCAATAACACCACTCGGGTTCAGATCGTGGAGGTTGTTCCTCCCAATCACACCCCTTCACGTTTCTCCATTGTTGCCCACGTGAGCATTGAAGTCCTCCAGCAGAACTATAGAGTCCTGAGGCGGAGCCCCATCCAGAACACCAACCCAGAGACTCCAAGAAGGGCGGATACTCCAAACTGCTATTCAGTGCATAAACATACACAACAGTCAGAGCCTTATCCCCCAGTGACTCGCAGTCGTATAGAGGCAATCCTCTCGTTCCCCGGGGAGAACTCCAACACAGTGGCACTCAACCGGGGACTTGTGAGAATCCCCACACCCGCCCGGCGCCTGTCACCTTGGCCAAATCCGGAAAAGTAATGAGTCCAGCCCCTCTCCAGGAGTTTGGTACCAGAGCCCATACTATGTGTGGAGCTGAGCGCAACTATATCTAGTGTGTGTGTGTGTGTGTATATATATATATATATATATATAGACAGCTGATGGGACCGCTCAGGTTGGACGGTTTGGAGACAAAGCAAGAGAGGCAAGCTTGAGATAGTTTGGACATGTGTGGAGGAGAGATGCTGGGTATATTGGGAGAAGGATGCTGAATATGGAGCTGCCAAGGAAGAGGAGAAGAGGAAGGCCAAAGAGGAGGTTTATGGATGGGGTGAGGGAGGACATGCAGGTGGCTGGTGTGACAGAGGAAGCTGCAGAAGACAGGAAGAGATGGAAACGGATGATCCACTGTGGCGCCCCCTAACGGGAGCAGCCGAAAGTAGTAGTAGTAGTAGATATATAGACAGCTGATGATTTGCTTATGGCATGAAACGGGCTTGTACTGTCTCATAAGGAATTTACTTGACTCACTGGATTATATATATATATATATGTGTATATATACACACACACACATATACACATATTTATGACATAGAAACCTATGTCTATATTGGGATATGGAGGTGGATTTGGGTGTTGGGATCATGGCTGTTCTTGACACCAAATTGCACATGCCACTGGATTGTCAATAACACACCTACTACTGCGCCTCTTCTCCCACTTCTGCGCACAGCAATTCACCAAAATACCACCGAGGGCAGTATGCACAGTAAACATGACTGTGCCTTTGGGAAATACAACTTCACCAGTCGAAATCCACATTTCGCGGAGCGCGCCTCTATAAAAATAGGGCCCCAAGTCTTAAAAGATCAATTTTTTATTTTTTTTTGTCAAAAATGATCCACCAGAGTTTTTTTTGGGGGGGGTATCCGGCAAATCACCCCACTCTTCCAAGCCGTCCCGGTTGCTGCTTCAACCCTCTGCCGATCCACATGCCTCCTCCGATGCATGTGGAGTCACCAGCCGCTTCTTGTCACCTGACAGTGAGGAGTTTCACCAGGGGGTCGTAGCGAGTGGGAGGATCACGCTATTCCCCCCAGTCCCCCCCCCCCGAACAGGCGCCCCGACCGACCAGAGGAGGCGCTAGTGCAGCGACCAGGACACATACCCACATCTGGCTTCCCACCTGCAGACACGGCCAATTGTGTCTGTAGGGACGCCCGACCAAGCCGGAGGTAACACGGGGATTCAAACCGGCGATCCCCATGTTGGTAGGCAACGGAATAGACCACCACACTACCCGGACGCCCTGAACTGAATGTTTGGAAGGAGTATGGATATTCTGATAATGGGGTCATCAGTACCAGGGAAGGAGGAGGGTTTAGCTTGTTGAGGGGGATGCTCTGAACCAACCAGTGGCGGGGAGGTGTATTGCAGAGAGAGTCACGGAGCCTACCATGAGATGCGTATGTGGTAGGGGGCCCGCTGACACTGAAGCGGTTGAGGTTGAGCCTGTGGCTGGCCACATTCTTCTGGGGCTGGAACATGATGATATGGACCTTGGGTGCAAACATGCAACCCAGGACCACAAACCCGCTAAGGCTGACTGAAATACACATAGTGGTGGTCTGCACCTGAGGAGGGACAAAGAAGACACGGATGGTCATTACTGACTCTATGAAGATGGATGAAACGCACTGAAAGAAAATAGAGATGTAAATTGTTAAATGGCTCTGATAATGATGCTATATCAGATAATGACTTTGGGAGTCCGTATCTTTTTTCAATTTGGTCTACCAAAGTGCTTTAAATTGAACCAATAACAAACAAAAGTCAATAGGATAAACAGAAACAAACGACCGAGGCCGTCATTTTGACCATTTTGGATTTTCAAAGTTTAATAACTTTGTGGGGGAAAAAAAAAAGATTCAGACCTGCTACTCCCTAAGTGCTCCTAAAATTGCATATATTTGCATTAAAATGAGTTTTAGATCCATTGCACAAAAAAAGCTATGATAAGATCTACCTAAAATGACCATGAGCCGTCAAAAAGGAGTTTCGCCAGGGGGACGTAGCATGTGGGAGGATCACAGTATTCCCCCCTGTTCCCCCTCCCCTCTGAACAGGCACCCCGACCTACCAGAGGAGGCGCTAGTGCAGCAACCAGGACACATACCCACATCCGGCTTCCCACCCGCGGACACGGCAAATTGTCTGTAGGGACGCCCGACCAAGCCGGAGGTAACATGGGGATTCGAACTGGGATCCCCGTGTTAGTAGGCAACGGGATAGACCGCCACGCCACCCGGACGCCCCGTCATGTCAGTATTTATGAGGTGTGTTGGTCGCATCATTTCCTTCGCGAAGGTCATTGTTGTGTCCTAGAAACACGCTAGCCTTCTCCAGTGCAGAGAAGTAGTCTAAACTTGAGTTTTGATTCCTTCCAACATGTCTGGTCGCAGACGCACCATGACTACCACATTGCAGTATTGACAGGCGTTGGACAGCGGCCATTTTAAATTCTTTGAAAAATAGTATTAAAGTTGTTAAAATTTTAATTTTGGTGTCACTTAGTTTCATAACAGACATACTAACATATGTAATGCGTGAATATCTCAACTGGGTGTTTATCTTGACAGAATAGAGTTTAAAAAACCGGCGGTCGTTTTGACCGTCCATGGTCGTTTAAGTAGTGTTTTTAAGTTCCAGTCGTTGTTTGGGACCGTGTCTGTATTTATTTTCAGTTCTTTTTTTTTCTTTACATTTCACGTTTTATAGGCCTTGTTGTGTTTGTTAGATTAGTAATACGTGTTTTCCGTTTTGTTTTTCAGGTAATATTTTCAATTTTGCTATTCAAGTTCGACCGTGACTTATTTAACTAGCTGACGAGTTATCCTGTTGTGAATATCTTTATTCAATAACACTAATAACTAATAACGTATAATACTAGCTCCAGTAAGCTACCCATGAACATAGCAAGTGACAGAAGCTAACGCTAATATTTACTAAGTAGTCAACACTAGTTGGGAAGTTAGACCCTGGAATCAACTGTAAATTAACCCAGCTAGTTTGGACAACACCGAAGGTCTTCATTCCTCTAAAATTGGCTAATTTAGCCGATCTCTGTACCAAAAACACGTTTCGGAGGTCTTTGTGTTTACGTTTTCGAGTCACTGGCTAACGTCAGCCGTCTCTTACGGGTCTCCGTTGAGGTCCCTCGCCTCTGATTTGTCGACATCAACTGACTAACTTCACTTGATTAAGTTCCCGTGGCCCTGTGATGGCCCGGCGGCCTGTCCGGGGTGTCTCCCCACCTGCCGCCCAATGACGGCTGGGATAGGCTCCAGCATCCCGGTGATCCCGGTTGGGATAAGCAGTTTGGATAATGGATGGAAGTTCAACCATGTGTCTCCCAAGTTTACATGGTTTAAAAATAGCATTATGTAGCTGTTAAAATGTTATTTTTGGTGTCAGTTAGCTTCCTAACAGACATACTAACATATTGATATCTCGAGTGGGTATTTATCTTGACAGAATATAGAGTTTAAAAACCGGCGGTCATTTTGACCGCCCATGGTCGTTTTAGGCAGGAGTGAAGTCCCGGTCGTTCTGGTGTTAAAGTGGTACTGGGCAGCGACAAGGCCTTGTGTCTATGCGTCAGTACGGAGGAGATCAGTCACGGCACGGCTCAATAAAGTACTTTATCAGTGGAGACCACAGGGGCCAGCCTTCACAATATCTTCACCGGTGGCGCCCACTTCAGTTTCATTACACACAAGTCCTGCACAAGCAAAATAAAATGGTTTATGCTCTTGATCGATCGCAGGTTTAGGAAAGTGTGTGCGCGCCTCCCGGGCCTGTGTGTTGCTCCATCCATCTCACTGTGTGTGGCCGATAAAAAGGGAGAAAAAGCGAGGGTGACGGGGTTCAATAACGGCAGCTCGCACAAGACTTGTACCATGGAGAGGCACATAAGTAATCAGCCCTTCAGCATCTCCCCTTTGTGTGTGTGTGTGTGTGTGTGTGTGTGTGTGTGAGTGTGGATGTCGGCCAGTAATGTTATGCTTCTACTTCACTAATCTTAAAGTCAGATTACAAGGCCAAAGAAATGCTTATTTCCCTGGAGGTAGAGAGAGAAAGAGAGAGAGAGAGAGAGAGTGTGTGTGTGTGT
The DNA here is from genome assembly GCF_029633865.1 of Lampris incognitus. Classification (NCBI taxonomy): domain Eukaryota; kingdom Metazoa; phylum Chordata; class Actinopteri; order Lampriformes; family Lampridae; genus Lampris; species Lampris incognitus. The sequence goes on from NC_079216.1 coordinate 64,861,734, forward strand.
GTGAGAGACTGAGTAAGAGAGAGAGAGTGACAGAGAGAGAGAGAGAGAGAGCATGTGAGTGACAGCGAGAGTGAGAGAGAGTGTGTGTGACTGAGAAAGAGAGAGAGAGAGAGTGTGTGTGTGTGTGAGACGGTAAGAGAGAGAGAGAGAGAGAGAGAGAGAGAGAGAGAGAGAGAGAGAGTGTGTGTGTGTGTGTGTGTGTGTGTGTGCTAACAAGAGTGCATCTTAAGATTTGTATGGATCAGGAGAACACCAACTCCCTTTGCTGTCAGATGTGAACATGTGTCAGCAGTCTGACTGAGCCGGGCTGTGTGTCATCTCTGCACCTCAGAGCTGGACCTGGTCCTGGTCCTAACAGGATTAAGATTTGTTCCAGATGCCACCACAGCGTCGGGTTTATCATCACTGTTGTGTGCTCGTTAGTACATGAACGTGTGTGTGTGTGTGTGTGTGTGTGTGTGTGAGTGACTACCCTGTAGTCACTAGATGTAACATAGAAGATGGGAAGGAAGGCCAGCCATATGATACAGGTGGTGTACATGGTGAATCCGATGAATTTGGCCTCGTTGAAATTCTCTGGACACTTCCTGGTCTTGAAGGCATACCTAGAGAGGGATATGAAAAAAACACGTTTTGAATAGTCGGTCGATGACCCCCCGGAGAGTGAGGGCGGGGGTTAATGTAGTCTCTAAGTTGCGTGTTGTGATTTCATTAGAAATCCTGTCTTTGTTTGGAAAATGTGCTGCTTACTCTCGCTTTCTGGACGAGTGAACCGCAAGGGGCACTTTTTTCCCCTCAACAATAGATAAGTGACATGTTGCAAATTGCCGTGAATAAAGTACCCAGGACCAAGCGTACGGAGTGCTTTGGTGGTAAACAATTTCCTTATCGTGCCTCACAATTAGCTGGCCAACCATTTGTCTCAGACTCACACAGTACACAGGATGACCAAGAGCATGTCGTATCCCAGCGACAGCAGCATGCTGGAGTCGCGCACGTTACACTTGAGGATGACGGTCTGCCGTCGCTCTGGCAACGTGAAGCGTCGCGTCCCGGGGACCTCTAGCAGTAACCACACCGACACCATCACCAGCTGAACTGAGATCAGACTCAGACAGATAAACACCTGGAAAGGCACGGGGGGAGGGGGGGGGAGTCGTTTGTAATATCATCCATTCCATTCATCTGTCCACCCATCTGACTATACATCGTATGAACCACACTAGTCCATCCATCCATCCAGCTAGCCGTCCATTGATCTCGCTTCCTTCCATCCATCCATTCACCATACATGCATCCATCCATTCATGCATGCATCCATCCATCTATTCATCCATCCATCCATGCATCCATCCATCCATCCGTGCATCCATCTATTCATGCATGCATCCATCCATCCATCCATCTATTCATGCATGCATCCATCCATCTATTCATCCATCCATCCATGCATCCATCCATCCATCCATTCATGCATGCATCCATCCATCTATTCATCCATGCATCCATTCATCCATCCACATTTTCGGCTGACAGCTGACCATAGAATCACCCACCTGAGAGGAGGGGCTAATGAAACGTGGTCTTGCAGCTCCACCTCCGTCCTTCACCCCGCTGAAAATTCTGGCAATCCTATTGGTCTTGGTCAGCAAAGCCGAGTAGCAGACTGCAAATGAAGTGCCCAGCCCAAGGCGTCGCAGGGCACAAATGGCAGGGGAGGGCTTGGCGAGGAAGAGGAAGGTCATGGCATAGGACATGAAGACTCCCAGCAGGAGGATGTAACACAGCTCTCTGCCCGAGGCCTTCACCAGCGGTGTGTTGTTGTGTCGGATGAAGACCCAGAACACCAGACCTGTACACATGAACCTGGGGGCAGGGTAGGGGTTAAAGAGCGGCACCCTCGGGGAAATATGAGGCATCGCTAGTTCAAAAGCAGCGCTTCTCAGCCGGATCTGCGTTTTTCCATTGGGACGGTTGCCAGAAGAGTTGCTTAATTTGTTTTCATCGAAAAATCGTGCTATATAATTGCTATCACAGGACATCTTAAATGTCAACGACTATAAGGGATGTGAGGACTGTGTAATGTTCCCCATGTATTTTCAAAATAACGGAAATGGAAATGGCTCTCTGGCCGCAATTAATGCACTCATCACATCCCAAATCATCCTCCTTAATGTTTTTCCTCATCATTGTTATTTTTTTGGCATCTTCTATTAGTTTTATATTTATTAACTGTCTCAGGGGTGGAGGGTTGTGGGTGGGGTTGGACACTGGGCGAAGGCTGAGCCAAAGAGAGGGGCAATATTAAAATATAAACCAAATGTACAAATGAAAGCATGAATACATAGATGAAGAAGTAGGGATACAGGGCTGCAATTTTATTTTATTTTTTGGGATTTTTCTCCCCAATTGTACTCGTCCAATTACCCCACTCTTCTGAGCTTTCCCGGTCGCTGCTCCACCCCCTCTGCCGATCCGGGGAGGGCTGCAGACTACTACACGCCGCCTCTGATACATGTGGAGTTGCCAGCCGCTTCTTTTCACCTGACAGTGAGGAGTTTCAACAGGGGGACGTAGCGTGTGGGAGCACCACGCTACTCCCCCCAGTTCCCCCTCCCTCTCGAACAGGCGCCCTGACCGACCAGAGGAGGTGCTAGTGCAGTGACCAGGACACATACCCACATCCGGCTTCCCACCCGCAGACACGGCCAATTGTGTCTGTAGGGACGCCCGACCAAGCCGGAGGTAACACGGGGATTCGAACCGGTGATCCCCGTGTTGGTAGGCAACGGAATAGACCGCCACGCTACCTGGACTTTAGTGCAACTCTTAACAAGCTATATAAACATATAGGTAAAAGAGGACATGATCTTCAACATAATCTTATCACACTGACACGCCTACAGTTCCTCTCTGCTCAACCAACCTCCATCCAAAATAAGGCTTTACTCCTCGAAGTGGACCTTTTAAAGAAGTGCTCAACTTCTACCCCCCCACCCCCCCCCAACACAAACAGACACCTCATCCATATACATACACACACACAAGGGGATTGAAAGGCAAACTGGAAGCCACTGCAAAATGCACTGCCCAGTCAACTGCATTAGACTTGGCTTTGCTGATGTCCGTTCGACAGATCCGAGGGCTGAAAAGTGATTATTGTATAAAAGTGATTAAAAAGAGATCCCGGGGAGCTGTGGCGAGTAGATGTCGGTTTGACCGCCATCACCTTTTCTTGGTGATGCTCAAGTTTTGCATCAATTTTCAGATTTTCGGCGTTAGAATTTGTCAACATCTTCACAATCCTGTGTCAATAACTTAAAGGGACAGTCCACCCCAAAATCAAAAATACACATTTTTCCTCTTACCCGTAGTGCTGTTTATCCATGTATGTCGTTTTGCGCACTCAAGATAATCCACACACCTTGTTGTGAGCAGTTTCATGTAGGTGTAGTTCTGTCTGAGAAAATAGTTCCTGCATGAAACTGCTCACAACAAGGTGCGTGGATTATCTTGAGTAACTGGGTCATGATTTCTGGAAAGAGACATTGCTGTTGAGTTTTTCAAATGTATTTTTTGGCGCTTTGAGCAACATAATCCGAGTGCCACCCACCTCCGTTGTATTCGAGAGAAGGCAGGCGTCTCTACGGCCGATATCTCCAAAACTCAGCAACTTGCACCAAAATGATCTGGATGGATAAGCAGCACTACAGGTAAGAGGAAACATATTGTTTATGATTTTAGTGAACTGTCCCTTTAATGTATGAGCTCAGTGACTCGGTCGATTTTATCGCAGAAGAAAAAGTTGAAGCGTGCCTAATGATTTTTTCTGGCAGCTTGTCCAGGGTGTCTCCCTCCCTGCCGCTCAATGACTGCTGGGAGAGGCTCCAGCCTCCCCGGCACCCTGAGAGCAGGATAAGCGGTTCGGGAGGTGGATGGATGAATGGATGCTAAAGGCTGCAAGTGGCAAGTTCATTTTTGAAATATTTTCCTTCGAACTTAATTACTGAACATCTATTATCACAAAACCTCTTCACAAAACGGTGCAGGACGGTCTTCGCTCCATGCCCGAGCGTGAAAACTCATTTTCCAGAAAGCACTTCCCTCTTTCTCTCATTATGTTCTGTGGCTCATGTGGGTCACCGTGCTGCTATTGGCTTATTGTCTAATGCACCATGGTCTATATGGCGGTTTTCAAAAAAAATAAAAAATTTCCTCCCATTTTTAGGCTAAGGAACGACAAGTGAACCATGAATTTTGCCATTATGAACATATTTCAGGACCTATTATTTCAGTCAAAAACAAGGTAGTTTAGCCATTAAAGCATATTAAATTTGACTGGCGGTCAAAGGAAGTAAAGACTGTTTTTTTAACCCCCTGGCAATAGTGGCTGTTTTCATTTTTGATTTTAACCCCTTGGAAACACACACACACACACACACACACACACACACACACACCACGTCACCCTATACTTGTGGGGACCCCTCAATGACTACATTCATGACCTAGCCCTGAACCCTCACCTTAACCATCATAACTATGTGCCTACAGGCGACATGGTGGCCCAGTGGTTAGCACTGTTGCCTCACAGCAAGAAGGTCCTGGGTTCGAACCCCAGGCTTTCCCAGGTCCTTTCTATGTGGAGTTGGCATGTACTCCCCCGTGTCTGTGTGGGTTTCCTCCGGGTGCTGCAGTTTCCTCCCACCATCAAAAAGACATGCATGTTAGGGTTGATACTCCTGCCTGTGCCCCTGAGCAAGGCGATGGAAAGAAGAACTGGAGTTGGTCCCCGGGTTCTGCAGCTGCCCACTGCTCTTATATAATAGGATGGGTTACGTGCAGAGAACAAATTTCATTGTAACCAAACAACTGTACGGAGACAAAATAAAGTGGCTTTCTTCTAACCTTAACCCTTACCCTAACCTTAACCTAACCCTTATTCTAACCTTAACCCTTACCCTAACCTTACCCTAATCCTTATTCTAACCTTAACCCTTACCCTAACCTTACCCTAACCCTTATTCTAACCTTAACCCTAACCCTAACCTTACCCTAACCCTTATTCTAACCTTAACCCTTACCCTTATTCTAACCTTAACCCTTACCCTAACCTTAACCTAAGCCTTATTCTAACCTTAACCCTTACCCTAACCTTAATTTAACCCTTATTCTAACCTTAACCCTTACCCTAACCTTAACCTAATCCTTATTCTAACCTTAACCCTTACCCTAACCGTTATTCTAACCTTAACCCTTACCCTAACCTTAACCTAATCCTTACTCTAACCTTAACCCTAAACCCAAGCCTTAACCCTAAAATAGACCCTTTTCTTCATGGAGACCCATAAAATGTCCCCACAAGATAGGTGGTTTTAGGTTTTGGTATCTTGATGGGGACATTTGGTCCCCTTTAGGATAGAAAAAACTGGTATGGGCGTCTGGGTGGCGTGGCACTCTATTCCGTTGCCTACCAACACGGGGCTCGCCAGTTAGAGTTTCCGTGTTACCCCCGGCTTGGTCGGGCGTCCCTACAGACACAATTGGCCGTGTCTGTGGGTGAGAAGCCGGATGTGAGTATGTGTCCTGGTCGCTGCACTAGCACCTCCTCTGGTCGGTTGGGGCACCTGTTCAGGGGGGAGGGGGAACTGGGGGGCATGGCGTGATCCTCCGACACGCTACATCTCCCTGGTGAAACCCCTCACTGTCAGGTGAAAGGAAGTGGCTGGTGACTCCACATGTTTGGGAGGAGGCATGTGGTAGTCTGCAGCCCTCCCCGGATCGGCAGAGGGGGTGGAGCAGCGACCGGGACGGCTCAGAGGAGTGGGGTAATTGGCTGGATACAATTGGGGAGAAAAAGGGGGGAAATCTACACAACAACAAAAAAACACACAAAAAACCCTGGTACACACACACACACACAAGGTAAGAAAACCTGCTGACAACATGCCAGCATCCCTCTAATCACTCACCCTACACAGGCGATGGTGATCGGCCCGATGGCCCAGGCGTCTTCCCACATGATGTAGTCCTCAGGCAGGTCGTAACAGGAAGTCAGGTCCTCATTAGGCCACTGGCCGGGGGCGCAGGGTGAACAGGTGAATTCGTCCACCAGGTACTCGTGAGGCTCACAGGCTGTACAGATCCAACAGCAGTACTCGCCTGACCACAAAAACAGATAGATGTATTGGAAATGGCAAGTGTACTCTGTCTGGGTACTCTGTGGTCGGTCGTTCTCTGTTTCGGGAAAAAGGAAACGCAAAGTGAACAACCGGTAGTTATTTGTTATTCATCACAAAATTTGAATTTAAAACGAGAACTAAAGGGTGGTTTGTTTTGCCGGCACGTCTCAAACTCAAGATTACAGAAACTGACGCTGGTCTTGATGTTGAGCTTTCCAAGTTTACGGTGTCGAGCTCTGGTTTCCCTTTTCTCTTGGCATTCCATATCGCTCATCTACGAAGCGTATTTGTGATTAGTCAACAAATCAATTCAGTTGTTTGATGTGGACCTACGATCAACTAATACAAATTCTAATGAATGTGTATCTATTGTTTCAGCGTGAGAAATAACCTGGGGTGTCTATGTAGTGTAGTGGTCTATTCCGTTGCCTGCCAACACGGGGATCGTCGGTTAGAATCCCCGTGTTACAGCCGGCTTGGTCGGTCGTCCCTACAGACACAATTGGCTGTGTCTGTGGGTGGGAAGCCGGCTGTGGGTATGTGTGCTGGTCGCTGCACTAGCACCTCCTCTGGTCGGTCGGGGCGGCTGTTTGGGGGGGAGGGGGAACTGGGGGGGAATAGCGTGATCCTCCCACGTGCTACGTCCCCCTGGCGAAACTCCTCACTGTCAGGTGAAAAGAAGCAGCTGGCGACTCCACATGTATGGGAGGAGGCATGTGGTAGTCTGCAGCCCTCCCCGGATCGGCAGAGGGGGTGGAGCAGTGACCGGGAAGGCTCGGAAAACAGGGTAATTGGCCGGATACAATTGGGGAGAAAAAGGGGGGAAAACTCCATCCATCCATTATCCAAATTGCTTATCCTGCTCTCAGGGTCGCGGGGATGCTGGAGCCTATCCCAGCAGTCATTGGGCGGCAGGCGGGGAGACACCCTGGACAGGCCACCAGGCCATCACAGGGCTGCCAGGCCATCACAGGACCGCACAGCATAATGAAAACTGGCCGCTAACATGCGGCTACCCAGCTTGTTGGGGTGGATACCGTCTCTTCTAAAAAAGGAAAAGCATTTCCAGAGCAAACCAACATTTTTCAATGAAGCCCAAATTATGAGCTCTGCAGGCAGACTGGAGCCAAGTGTGGAGTCTGTGTGTGTTGTGGAAAGAGAAGCCGTGATTCTGCTGATAGACCATCGACCCATCCAGAATGATCGTTGCTAAATTTAAGTCTTTTATGCCCCTTTTCCACTACATGGTACCGGCTCGACTGGACTGGCCTGGACTGGACTCGCCTCTGTGTCGTTTTCCATTACAGTAACAGTACCCCCTCAGTGTAGCTGGTCGTCATAGCGATGCCTGGTTTTCAATTTCAAAATGTATTTTTAAGATAACGCTGCTTCAACAGCTTCGGTATTTAGAAATGCTGGGCGATACATCTATCTCTGACCAATCAGAGGGCTGCACCGACAAAGGTTTGGATGCTACCACAGAACTTTTTGATAAATAAAAGAGGTGTCCTTCAAATTGTTACACGGGTTTCACCCAATGAGTCAGTACCTGGGAAGTAAAAACAGGGAACCCCCGTCGTTCATTGTGCAAAACTCAAATTGAGACAGTCACACATTTATTTTGGGACTGCACCAATTCCAGAAAACCTTTCTAGAAAACTCTGGAAGGAACTACATGTTTTTATTATGTCTAAAGTCTGTAATAATTTTGTCCTTAAATGGGAATATGTATTGTTTGGTGTCCATGACACAAATAGAGAAAGTAACAATACGTTTCACTTAATAAATCTTGTTTTGTTTTTTTTTTTGTGCAAAATTTCACATCGATAAAAGCACATTTTAAATAGTAAACCATTCTTTCCTGCTTTAATTACAGAAATTGAGACGTACATCTCTACCATTTCCAGAAGCACAAACAGAAAAGCAGTCAAAACATATAATGCTTGCTTACATTATAACATGTTCACTTAATGTGCACTGTAAATTGACCCCCTGCCACAAGTGCTTTGTTTTAGTTCGGTATTACCATCATTATTACTGTTAATACTGCAGTTCATTCATTTTCTGTATTGACCTCTGTTATGACCATCGAATGTACAGGTTGTGTATAGCTGACTGGTCTGATGATATATATATATATATATAATGTTCCGGTATCGTTTGTATATTGTCACTTTAAATTGACAAGAATTGCTTTGATTTTGGTACCCGCTCCAGTTTTTTTGGACCCTCGACAAAGGTGGTAGCAGACAAGTGGTAACGGTGACCAAAATGCCGGTGCTTCCCAGTAATGGAAAACGGAAAGAGGGTGAGTCGAGTGGGGTTGAGCCGGTACCATGCAGCGGGAGAGGGGCAGTAGTAAGTACCTGAAGACACGTTTTTGCTCCCCGTCTCTCTTACCCGCCTGCATTTTCTTCATTTCGTTGCGTGCGCAGGGGTCGCTGCACTGCGACGTGGGCGCCACCTCTCTGGGCCAGTGAATCAGATCGGTGCTCAGACTCAGACTCTCGGCCCATTCACCCACTGGCACGTAGCCGTAGCGGTCACCGGTGCGCTGGTAGCTGAAGATATTGTATCGGCCAATGCCGTCTCCTTGGGAGTCAAATTTGACGACGGTCTCGCTGCCTTGGGGAGAGAAAGGGGCTGCAAGGGGGACATGAGAGAAAAACAATGGCAAAGTGGCATGAGGGGTAGTTAGAGGGGTGCAACAACGCAAAAAGAAAATCCTCCTCTTGCCTCATTCAAGATTCTTTATTTGTTACGTGTCGTTATAAAAGCACAAGAGGGTAAAAGTCTTGAGTTTCGGCTCCTCAACACTGCAGCAACAATAGTAACTGAACAACAACAAAACAGAACAACAAAACAGCAACAATAATAGTGTGTGATGTATGTAAGGTGCTGTGTGTGTGTGTGTGTGTGTAGGCCCGGCCCCAATAAATGTGCACACTGTGTGTGTAGTTGTCTGCATATCCGCGCATGTCTGTGCTTGCCAAGCTACCTCTGTGTGTGTGTGTGTGTGTGTGTGTGTGTGTGTGTGTGTGTGTGTGTAAACCGATGATCCGCTGAAGACCACAGGTCAGTACCATCAGGCCGGCACCAGGCTTAGTGTCTTTTAATGTGTCTTTGTTCAAAAGCCCGGTCGCTTGATGGAAAAAGCTGTTCTGGAGCCTACTGGTCCGGGCTTTGAGGCTGCGGTACCACTTGCCTGACAGTAGCAGCTGGAACAGTCCATAGTTGGGGGGGGGGGCTGGGGTCTTTGATAATCCTACGGGCTTTGCCGACACGTCTGTTGTATATGTCCTGGATGGAGGGAAACTCGGATCCACTGATGTCCTGGGCCGTCCACACAACCCTCTGCCGTGTTTTGCGGTTGTGGGCAGCGGTACAGTTCCCAAGCCAGGCGGTGATGCATCCAGTCGAGACGCTCTCGGCGGTGCCTCTGTAGAAGGCCCGTAGAACCCTGGGCCCCCTGCCGAACTTCTTCAGTCGCCCGAGGTGAAAGACGCGTTGCTGTGCCTTTTTCACCACATGGCTGGTGTGTTCAGCCCAGGTGAGTTCCTCACTTGGGCTGAATGATGTGATGTGTGGGTGTGTGTCCTGGTCGCTGCACTAGTGCCTCCTCTGGTCGGTCGGGACGCCTGTTTTGAGGGGGTGGATAGCATGATCCTCTCATGCGCAATGTCCCCCTGGTGAAACTCCTCACTGTCCGGTGAAAAGAAGCGACTGGCGACTCCACACGTATGGGAGGAGGCATGTGGTAGTCTGCAGCCCTCCCCGGATCCGCGGAGGGGGTGGAGCAGAGACCGGGACAGCTCGGAAGAGTGGGGTAATTGGCCAAGCACAACTGGGAGAAAAAAGTGGGGGGTGGGGGGGGGAGCAGGGATTTAGGAGAAGGAAAGAGCAGCATTGTGGGCGTCTGGGTGGCGTGGCACTCTATTCCGTTGCCTACCAACACGGGGATCCCTGGTCCAGATTCAAATCCCCGTGTTGCCTCCAGCTCGGTCGGGTGTCCCTACAGACACAACTGGACTTGTCTGTGGGCGGGAAGCCGGATGTGGGTATGTGTCCTGTGTCCTGGCCGGTCGGGGCACCTGTTCGGGTGGGGGGATCCTCCCACGTGCTACGTCTCCCTGGCGAAACTCCTCACTGTCAGGTGAAAAGAAGCAGCAGGCGACTCCACATGTATGGGAGGAGGCATGTGGTAGTCTGCAGCCCCCCCCCCCCACTGGATTGGCAGAGGGGGTGGAGCAGAGACCAGGATGGCTTGGAAGAGTGAGGTAATTGGCCGGGTACAATTGGGGAGGAACACATTTGTTACTCACCGAGGGGCTATAAATGCTTTCTACGCCTAGCGGTGTCTGCGTTTTGTCTCAACGGCGTCTCTTTCTCCTTCCCCCCTCTGCTCAAATGGAGACAAACACACACCTAACATCCCTCAAACGTGACAAAGTTCACAACCAAACGCAATATCAACGGACTCCCCGTGAAGTCGCGGAGACGGAGGACCGACTCTCCGAGCGGCACTGCGGCTGCCCACACACTGATGGAATTAGCCTCTGGGTCTCTCGCATCAGGGAGGTACATTGCTGAAACTGCCAAATCGGTGTGTATACAAGTTGTTATGAAAGGATTACCATCTACCCCGAGGATAGAATGTGAAATTGGCAGGATGCTGGAACTATTAAAAAACCCATAGGGGGAAAGTAGCCATCGGAAAAAAAAAACAAAAACAAAAACTAAACCAAGCCAAACACGACTTCTTGAAGCGCGGCATCCTTTTCTTTTTTTTTAAATACCCCCCCTCCCCCCTTTTCTCCCCAATTGTACTTGGCCAATTACCCCGCTCTTCTGAGCCGTCCCGGTCGCTGCCCCACTCCCTCTGCTGATCTGCTGACGACCACAGGCCTCCTCCGACACGTGGAGTCGCCAGCCGCTTCTTTTCACCCGACAGTGAGGAGTTTCGCCAGGGGGACGTGGCGCGTGGGAGGATCACGCTACCTCCCCCCCCCCCGGTTCCCCCTCCCCCCTGAACAGGCTTCCCAACCGACCAGAGGAGGCGCCAGTGCAGCGACCAGGACACACACCCACATCCGGCTTCCCACCCGCAGACACGGCCAGTTGTGTCTGTAGGAGGCACCACGGGGATTCGAACCGGCGATCCCCCCCGTGTTGCTAGGCAACGGACTAGACCGCCACGCTACCCGGACGCCCCGAAGCGCTGCACCCTCGGCCCTAACCGTGCGGTCGGTCGGCTGTTTTGACGCAGACAAGGTGCACGTCGTCGCTGCAGCATCGCTCCAGTCTTCACAACCGAGCAACCGAGTCTGCGGCTGACACGCGGTACCGTACACCGGGCGGTGCAGGCGCTGCCGCGGACCGCCCTGTCGGACGAGGATCCGGCCGGGGGTGCAGCGTGGGGTGTAGCAGCACGGGCTCCATAAAGCGCCGCTCGCCGTGCTGTAACAAGGCCCTCGGTTGTCAGTGTAAAGCAGAATTGATGATGCGGTTGTGTGTTGGTTGTGCGCCCGTGTCGGAGGTTAACGCGAGAGCCCGGCCGGTCGTTCTCCGACTAGGGGACGGGCACGCGTCTCGAGATTACCAGAACAAATAGCAGGATGGGGGGAGGGAGGGGGGGGGGATGGACGTGCGTGAGTATTTGTGCACGCGTTTGTGTGGGGACCCCCCCCACTAGTTCTTCCTTCACATGTGGACCGAGTGGCGGTGATGCACGACGTCATAGGTGGACGTCCCACATCTCTGGCAGGACTAAACTAGCGCTCTTCAGAGCGAGCGCTGAAAGCGTCCTACTTTATGGGTTGGAGACGCGGACCCATGCACAAAGATCTTCAGGCGAGACTTGACGGCACCAACACACACGCACGCGCCTCCTTATGAGAGTGAAGAACACCTCCTGGCGGGAGCACAAAACCAAAGCTGAGCTCTACGGTGATGCACCACCTGTCTCGCCCCGGGTTGAAGAGGGGGAGCGCGTTTTGCAGGACGATGCCACAGAGCGGAAGATCAGATTACAGCCGACGGTATCTGTATGCGTCTGCCACGTCCTAACAGAGGAGGAAGACCTTTCGGCTACTCAGGAGACACTCAAATAAATGTGCAAGACCTGCCAAATCAAATGGGAAACAGAATGCTGGCGTGACGTGGTGAATGCATGCTCGCCTGCGGTCGAAGGATGATGATGATGACACTGGGACAGGGGAAGGTATTGCTCTGAGCACTGGGGGGGGGGGGGGGGGCTGTGCCCTTTTTTTCCCCAATTGTACCCGGCCAATTACCCCACTCTTCCGAGCCGTCCCGGTCGCTGCTCCACCGCCTCTGTTGATCCGGGGAGGGCTGCAGACCACCACATGCCTCCTCCCATACACGTGGAGTCGCCAGCCGCTTCTTTTCACCTGACAGTGAGGAGTTTCACCAGGGGGGGGGGCGTAGCACATGGGAGGATCATGCTACCCCCCCCCCCCCCGATCGATCAACCAACCAGAGGAGGCGCTAGTGCAGCGACCAGGGCACATTACCCACATCCGGCTTCCCACCCGCAGACACGGCCAATTGTGTCTGTAGGGACGCCCGACCAAGCCGGGGGTAACGCGGGGATTTGAACCGGCGATCCCCGTGTTGGTAGGCAACAGAATAGCCCGCCACACCGCCCGGATGCCCCCAGTTCACCTTTATTTAACCAGGAAGTCCCTTGAGATGAAAGATTCCCTGTTCAGAGGGAGACACGGCCAAGACAGCCCACCATTACCAGGTTACAAAACTGACAAAATAGAGCATGACAAGGGACCACAGATACACAATACTGTAAAATCCAGTTTAGAGATAGCAATTGCACGCTTCAGTTGCACAGTTTTCTTTTTTTTTTTAATCTGAGCTTTCTGAAGGTTATTCCATCGCCAGGGTCCAAAAATATAGGAGTAAGCCGTTCTACCGAGTTGTTCGCAAAGCCTGGGTACCGGGTAGAGCAGCCATCTGCTGCTACTACTTCCGGCTGCTCCCGTTAGGGGGCGCCGCAGCGGGTCATCCGTTTCCACTTCTTCCCGTCCTCTGCATCTTCCTCTGTCACACCGGCCACCTGCATGTCCTCCCTCACCACATCCATAAACCTCCTCTTTGGCCTTCCTCCTCTCCTCTTCCCTGGCAGCTCCACATTCAGCCTCCTTCTCCCAGTATACCCAGCATCTCTCCAAACCCTCTCAATCTTGCCTCTCTTGCTTTATCTAGTGGAGCAAAAACATAGTAGCTGTTGGTGAGTGATGGGAGACTACACAGATAAGAAGGGAGTTTACCAGGTGTCAGGGTAGAGTAGCGGTCTATCCGCTGCCTACCAACATGGGGCTCGCTGGCCTGAATCCCCGTGTTACCTCCAGCTTGGTCGGGCGTCCCTACAGACACAACTGGCCATGTCTGCGGGTGGGAAGCCGGATGTGGGTATGTATCCTGGGTCGCTGCACTAGCACCTCCTCTGGTCGGTCGGGACGCGTGTTCAGGGGTGGAGGGGGAGCTGGGGGGGGGGGGAATAGCGTGATCCTCCCACGCGCTACCTCCCCCTGGTGAAACTCCTCACTGTCAGGTGACAGGAAGCGGCTGGCGACTCCACATGTATCGGAGGAGGCATGTGGTAGTCTGCAGCCCTCCCCGGATCGGCAGAGGGGGCGGAGCAGCGACCGGGACGGCTCGGAAGATTGGGGTAATTGGCCGGGTACAACGGGGGAGAAAATGGGTTGAAAAAAATCCAAAAAGGACCAAAAAAAGAAGGGAATTTACCCGATATGGCTTTGTAAATACAAATGTACAAACGCTGCTGTCCCCTTGGGCTTAATGAAGGCCGGGACACAGTGATGTGTGCAGGAGACTGTCTGCCACCAAAAAAACGACCCCATAAGTGCAAGCAGCTTATTACGACCAATAGTTACGTTTTAAAGTTAAGCGGCCTCTAAGCGGTCGTGTAAATAACGTGTAAATAACGTGTAAACAAGTGTCTGCGAATGAGGACAACAGGTGCAAGTTAAGCAGAATGAAGTACAAGGTGCAGAAGTGTGCATGTGCAGCATGTCCTCACATGGGGCCGGGGGGCGGTCTCGCTTCCTCGTAATTATAATACGCTACTTTCCCTGCAACAATAAGCGACCTCCTTCCGTAAGCAGGACAACGAGTCGGATAAAAAACGTGGAGAACTGTGACACACAGTGAGAGAGCCCAGGTGGTGACGGGTAGAGGAGGCGGCGTGCATGTCAATAATGGCCCCGTAGTAGCCTGAACAAGTGTTTTGCTAACTGTTAAATCAAGGCAGGCCCTATTTGGACAAGGGCCCAAAGCTCTGACCCTGCTGTGAGGGGCGAGTGTGTGCGTGGAGGTGTGTGCGTGGAGGTGTGTGCGTGCACGCCGTGCTGACGGGGGCTAAAGCTGTGCTATTGTTGAGAGGGCTCAATGTGTTCAAAGAAGAATGGCGTGTCAGACGGTGGCGGAGGGAGTTAGGGTTTATGAAATCCATAAATCACAAAGACAGCATAAACCTCTATCTTTATCCTTTCTCTCTCTCCCTCTCTCCCTCTCCCTCTCTCTCGCTCTCCGTATTATCCTCTCTCCTTTCTTCCTGCCCCCTTATCTCTCTCACAGGAAATTCCAAGTGTCAAGTCTCCCATGCATTTTAGGGACTAAATGTTTGAGAGACAACTAATGGATACGATTTCAATAAAGGGCCGCTGATAGCATCTTCAGACGAGGAAGCGATAAGAATTGATTATGCTGCACGTTGGCAGACAATAAAGTCTGCTAATATCGCAGCAATAAAGCAGGCCGACCCCCCCCCCAGGACACACTCGCACATGCACACACACTTTGCCATTTGCTAATTATCATAACTGCACTTTATTAGTATATTAGATGTGTTGAAGCCTAACTGATGCATAATACAGACTAAAGAGATAACAATATTAGTCTGCGTACCCTTGTGAGGGTCATATATTTGTCCTTGGATTTGCTAACAGATCCCATCCAAAGAGCAGTAGGCCTGGGAGATTGAAACCCTCCCTATAGCTAGCATCAGCATTCTGCTTAACGATGTCAGGGAGCCTTATTAGGGAAAGTGAATGACAACGCAGGTTCAAGCTGGCGAAGGCCACCAAAGTTTCTCTGGTGGCTGCGAAGAGCTGAAGCAGACAGCTCGGGCCCTTGACAGAAGAACGCCGCAAGGCAACAAGAGCTAAAGTCATAACATCATCCAAACTAGAAAAGACTAAATGGGCTGGAAAAAAAAATCTGCGAGGCACTGGGGGACTTTTGAGTCCAGAGTACGTTTCTGAGGAGCCTGCAGTCTCTTTGATTCAGAAGTTGAGTGGTATTTCTGGCTCAAATTGTGCAAGTTCACTGTGTAGCCTGGCGCACAGAAGAATAACAGTAAAGACGAATCTCAAGCCGGGCGGCACGGTGGCGCAGTGGTTAGCGCAGTCACTTCACAGCAAGAAGGTTCTGGGTTCGAGCCCCGGGGTAGTCCAACCTCGGGGGTCGTCCCGGGTCGTCCTCTGTGTGGAGTTTGCATGTTCTCCCCGTGTCTGCGTGGGTTTCCTCCGGGTGCGCCGGTTTCCTCCCTCAGTCCAAAGACATGTAGGTCAGGTGAATCGGCCGTACTTAATTTCCCCTAGGTATGAATGTGTGTGTGGGCGCTCGGGTAGCGTAGTGGTCTATTCTGTTACCCACCAACATTTGGGTCGGCAGTTCGAATCCCCGTGTTACCTCCGGCTTGGTCAGGCGTCTCTACAGACACGGTTGGCCGTGTCTGTGGGGGGGGGAGTCGGATGTGGGTAAGAATGGGATTGTACAATGTACAATTGGGGAGAAAAAGGGAAAAATCCACAAAAAAAAGAAGAAGGTATGAGTGTGTGTGTGTGTGTGTGTGGGGGGGGGGGGGCGTGTGATGGCCTGGCAGCCTGTCCAGGGTCGTCTCCCCACCTGCCGCCCAATGACTGCTGGGATAGGCTCCAGCATCCCCATGACCCTGAGAGCAGGATAAGCGGTTTGGATAATGGATGACTGGATGGAAGTATTTAAAGCCGACAACACATGATGCGGTCCAAGCTGCCGGTTGGGTGCAGAGCAGCTAATGCCGCCAGTTTAGCTCACCGACAATACGCAGTGTTTGGAGGGGGGGGGTGCGCTACTACTTTGAAGTTGTAGCTTGCCACGCTACAAGCTACTCAGGATTTACAATAGCCACGCTACAGCCAAGCTACCTTTTTGATAAAAGAAGCAAGCTACACAACAAGCTAACAACAACATCGCTTAGCCACATGGATGCTCATACAATTCGATAAGAAAAATAAACTGTGGTATGTTGTTTTGCTCTGCAGCAACTTCGTAGCATTCTCGGCCCACCTTAACTTGACCGAGATGCCATTATGTTTATGTGTATAGTGATAAACTGTTCAATTTACTGCAGTGACAAGCTGTTCAATTTAATATACACAATTAAATTGATGTGCTTTGTATACAGGATCCTGCAGCAATAATAAGTATCAGGGAGGTTTCTAGGCATAGGCAACCTAGGCAGTCGGCAAGGGCGACACCTGCAGGGGGGCGGGCACCGATCTATATTTGTTGAGTACTTTTCCTACTGTTGAGTGTTTCTTTTAACAAAGTGTTATATATATATATATATATATATATATATATGGTGCAATTCAACTTATATGCATTTTAATGATTATAAAAACAAAATAAATAACACATGCATTAAGACTTATTTATTTGTTATGAGATGATAAGAGCGATGCAGACGGTGGAAACTCTACCCGGCAAGACAAAAACAACCCCGCTGACGGAGGAGTCAAAGAGGGCGAAGAGGGAGCGTGATAGAAGCTGAGGTAAAACAAAAGTGAACCTCAGACGGGCAGTCAGTCGATCGGGCGAGCTCCGGTGTTGTATCGAAATCCGGCTAGGGGGGAACAGATCTCGACGGGGAAACTGAGTTCAACACAACACCCCAGACTTGAGAGGGTTCCAAACCGACTTTCAGTTAGCGTTCTTTCTATGGGATCAGGAAGTAACACAACCTGCCTACTTATTAATACTACCAGATGTTTTACTCTGCCTTTGTAATATCACTGAGATTGGGATTTCTGTTTCAAATTAGGATTCTTATGGTTGTTTCTTGCTTTGGAAACTAGCCAGGCTGCTAATAAATGGAAAGTGATCCGGTTGTCTTTGTGACAGTGGTGCAAGCAATAAAAACACTTGGAACCGCTTGAGGGGGGGGGGTGTAAAGTTGTCTACAGCCACTTTAAAATAAGTGGTTAATATAAGCCGTTTCAGCTCTACAGCTTCATTAGGTCAGACAATATGCACAGACAGAAATATTGTAAAGTAACTAATTTCTTTCAAATGAAAGTAAAGTCCCCGTGTCTGCGTGGGTTTCCTCCGGGGGCTCCGGTTTCCTCCCACAGTCCAAGGACATGTAGGTCAGGTGAATCGGCCATACTAACTTGTCCCTAGGTGTGAATGTGTCAGCCCTGTGATGGACTGGCGGCCTGTCCAGGGTGTTTCCCCGCCTGCCCCCCGATAGCTGCTGGGTAGGCTCCAGCATCCCCCGACCCTCATTAGGATAAGCAGCTTGGATAATGGATTGAAAGTAAAGTAACTTGCCCAACACTGACTGTCATGCTACTGAAAAGCTGGTAGCGCCACTAGGGTTGAGGAGCCAGTCCCCAGCACTGCTGATTTAGCATTGTGTCAACGTTGTCATGGAAACGCGAACCTCAAAACATCCTTGATGTTGTTGACATCTTCTGCTATCAAAACGTACCCAAGTGTACAGCAGGGGGGGGGGGGGAGTTGGCGGATGGGAAACATTTCAGTGCAGGATTTGGGTGCATGAGACTTTGCTGTCCCAATAAATAATCGGAGACACTTTTTCACTCAAAAGTCGAGGTAGAATTTCAAAATTAATATGATATAGCTTGGGAAACTCAGCGACGCTCAGTATTAGCTCCTCCTCCGTGTCTGAACCAGAGTCGTTGATATCTTGTATGACACAAAAGCTGTAATCATGTTGGACATACTGCGAAAGGTCAGCGATAAACAGGGTTAAAGTTCAAGTAGTTTGAACTTGAGTGCAGAGGTGAGCCGCAACATTGGGCAACAGCGCTCTCTCCATTGCAAAACAGTGGCTCAGCTGGTGCGCGGTGGTTTTTCCGCTCATCACGTGTCGTCGGTTTAAGATTGTGACAGTATAATTGAAGCGGCAAGTACACCAGTTGTCCAGAAGCTTTGGGATCTGCTGAGAGAGGAGATAGGCTCAGCACAGAGGTAGATATCCCAAAGTAGACCTTTCAGAATAAGTGACAGATGCAGTTTTGTCATGAACAGCAAATAAGTACATCGGCAGCGTGATTATCTATTGTAGATTTATACCACGACCCGAGTCTGTAAGTTGGTGATTCTCACGTTCTTGTTTAGGTTTTCCTGCCTTTGATCTCGATCTGCTCTTGTGCCTCTCCCCAGCCATTCAAAGAAGGTTGGACCAGTTCATCTGGACACAACCCTTTTTTGACAGATATGTTTCATCACTCAGCTAAGGGACATCTTCAGTCGAAGGGCCCTGACACTGACCGTCGGCAAATGTCGGGCCGTCGGTGAGCATCTGCGACCCTAGCTTTTGTGGTGTGCCCCTCACCGTCGGCGCTAGTCGGACCCGCGTTGGCAGCTTTTTCGGCCGATTCAGCATGTTGAATCGGGGGAGCCCGTCGGTGAGAGAGATCCGATTGGCTGTTCAGCCAGCGAACCAGGGCCGTCGGCTGTAGTCTTTGCGGTGTGTTCAAGTGCTACTTGTTGGCCCAAACGGCAGGCGACGTGAGGCGATGCAACAGTCAGCCTTCGTCGCCGCTAGTCGGTTTGGTGTGTCTGGGCCCTAAACTGAGTGCAGGTATCCCCACCGTTATAAACAAGACAGTACAACACAGTCCCTAACGACTGCAACCAACGACCGGTCTCATATGCAAATATGGGTGTGACCCTTAACGAGAGTTTCAAAGACCATGTGAACTATTCACCAAGGATTCACAGAAGATCGTTGCAATCACAGCATTGTAAGATGGAGGCAGATGTACTCCTAGCACCCCCCCCCCCCCGGTTCAGGGATGGTCGTTCCCTGAACCTCTTTGGCCTCTTTGACTCCCCACTCAAACCATCTTTCCTCCCTATAATCGCATCGTGCACATGGCAATTGAAACTCTAGTTAAAGGTCACACCCATATTTGCATATGAAACTGGTCGCTGGTTTCGGTCGTTAGGCCCCTGTATTGTACTGTAGTGTTTATAAGGGTGGGGATACCTGCAGTCAGCTGAGACTGAAGAGGTCACTTAGATGAGTGGTGACACGTTTCTGTCGATACACGTTGTGTCCAGGCGAACTGATTCAACCTTCTCCGACTTCCCTTCCTGGATTATTGAGCAGCATCAAGACATCTCAGCGATGTGAGTCGACCAGTTTCATGTGACGAAGAAGTACATGTGGTGACTAGTAACGAACAGCTTATAGGTTCACCTGAGGTTGTTTGACACATACACTCATAAATAAAACATACACACACACACACACACACTGGGAAATAGATCAAAACTACATCTGTTGTGCTTGAGAGCTTAAGTAGGATACTAATGACTAGGTCGGAGGAATCGGACACCATGGACTGATGTGTTAAACTGACAAAAGGTACATGATAAACACGTGCTGTCGGTCCCCTTTTACTTTAACTTCCTTGTTTCCCTCTAAATGTTCTCTCTTCATCAGGAGTAGCGTACACATCAGAATGTTCCCCGTGCAAACCCGGGACTTTCAGTCGTGTCCCAGGCTCGTCTTCGTGTGACCCCCCCGAGACACCTAGTCCGGCCATGGTGCCAGCTCCTGCAACCCTTGTAACACCACCACTCAGTACACACACACACACACACACACACACAAGCCCTGAAACAATGATGATTCTCCGTGACCCTGTTCATGCACTAGCTCCCCCCCGGCCCGGTCCAATCCAGCTGAGACCATTTCCCTTCCCCTCAACACTTCTCACGTCTCACAGCTCTGAGTGGCTCTCCGTGTCCTCAAGGTGGCCGAGCACCAGAGAGCGAAAAGGTGCCTTTCTTACCACCCCACTAACAAAGGCAACGTTCTCCTCACATCACTCCTGCTTGACCTCATCTGCCCAACTGGGGTAGAAGCAGTGTCTTCTGAAGTTAGAGCCAGATATTTTTTTTTTTTGACCTCCCCCCGCTTTTTCTCCCCAATTGTACTTGGCCAATTACCCGATCTTCCGAGCTGGTCGCTGCTCCACCCCCCTCTGCCGATCCGGGGAGGGCTGCAGACTACCACATGCCTCCTCCCATGCGTGTGGAGTCGCCAGCCGCTTCTTTTCACCTGACAGTGAGGAGTTTCACCAGGGGGGAGGATCACACTATTCCCCCCCGGTTCTCCCTCCCCCCTGAACAGGTGCCCCGACCGACCAGAGGAGGCGCTAGTGCAGCAATCAGGGCACATACCCACACCCGGCTTCCCACCCGCAGACACGGCCAGTCGTGTGTGTAGGGACGCCCGACCAAGCCGGAGGTGACACGGGGATTCAAACCGGCGATCCCCGTGTTAGTACGCAACGGAATAGACCGCTACACTATCCGGACTCCCAACAGCCAGATAAATTGACTCGATTAGGCGAGACTTACCCAACCTAATTTTATACATGGCAACTGTAAACACAAGTTTATTAATCTAAGTGATTCATTACTCTTAATTGATTGCTTAACCTTTTCCCCACTCTGCTCGGCGGAGCGGTGTCACCATCCAACGGCTGGACGCAGGGAATGGAAAGTAAGGTGAATGGAGACTGTGATTAAAACTCAGGCTCACGACATCCTGGTCGATTTGTGAGAGATGCTTCAGCATCCTTGCAAAAAAAAAAAAATCTTTATTGCTGTAGATTAATTAAAAGTAGGGTGAAAACAGGATTTTCATTCAGAAGCGGAGAAATTAATTATGTTCGCGGCCATGTCGGGCTGAAGTTGGGCCCGAGGGAGATACTGGGTATTAAAGGCAGAGGACGAGGAGGCGGGGGGGGGGGGCTGAGTAAAAGAGCCAGTCCCCTTTAGTCCAGCCAGCAGAGAGACCAAGAGACGGAATACGTTTTCTAAAACTGCCGAGGGACCGGGGGAGGAGCAAGAGACTGAGAGAGAGAGAGAGGGAGAGGGAGGAGAGACGGACAGGGAGACGGGTATCGAACAGTGACAGACAGGAAGACGACTGAAACATTGATGGCGGAGCCTTTTGTCTTCGTGTGAAAGAGGAGGCACACGTGTGTGAGTGACAACTCAGCAGCTAAACTCAAGTTTATATTTACAGACAGGTCCCCTGGTTTAATAAGCCCATATAACCCACAAATGCCCTCGCCCACGCACACACACACACACACACACACACACACAAACTTAGCACAGATGTGTGGTCACACACACACACACACACACACACAACACAGACATGTGCAGTCACACACACACACAGAGAAACCAACACAGATGTTTTCTAGAGAACAGGGAGCAGGTAACATTTACCTAAGACGCGACGACAACCCTGCACAACATATGGTGTGATAAGCCAACGCTGTGCTCCTCCCTCCTCCTCTGGAGGTCGACAACCTCGCACATCTGTGTCCCACCGAGACCAGGAGCAGAACGGGTCTCACTGCAGCTCCGGGCAACACCAATCACACACATCCGTGGTTATGTGCGGAAATGGACACACACACACACGGGCGTGCAAAAACAAATCGCATTAAGCTATATTTGTGTTCCCTGTGGACTCGGTCCCCCCGGGGGGGGGGGGGGGGACAGACGCTGTCTGGTTAACGGAGCAACAGGTCGCAGAAGAGATAGCGAGGAAGAAGAGAAGACTATAAATACGGCGAGGATGTGTAGCAGAAGAGACTGACAGAAAGAGAGGCGGGGGGAGATAGAGGAGACAAAGGAAAGCGCCGGCTGACCGGAGGAGGCTGGCGCTGGAGGGGAGGACGAGCCGGAGAGGAGAGGGTTGAGCGACAAGATAAGGGAACAGAGAGGAGGGATGAGACGAGGGGGCAAAGGGGAAAGAATGAGCGAGCAAGGAGGAGAGGCGGCGGCCTAAGTGATAGTCTGACGGAGGAAAAGTCTTTGGAGAACAATCAATAGAGGACAGAGGAGGTGAGAAACGGAGGGATAAGAAAACCAAAGGCGCGGGGATGTAGACGGGCGGAGAGAGGCGAGAGAACGGCCTTGTGAAGCCTCCGAGTGGGATGTGCTGTTTCTGAGCGTGGCGAGAGTAGACGAGTTTCTTAGTCGGTGAAAGCAAAGAAACAGGAATAGTGCAAAGAGAGAACGAGAGAGATACACGTTTTGAAAAGAGAGAGAGAGAGAGAGGTGTGAAGGTTGTTCTCTGGCATCTAAACGTTGCAGTAAGCTCTCAGCTCAATATGGCCCTGAAGGCACACCGCCTCTGCTAACACACACACACACACATGCACACACACACACGCACACACACACACACACATGCGTGGAGAGAAGGGAAGGGGGAATATCACATCTATCGCCACTATTTGAACAGAAGACTGCATGTGTGTGTGTGTGTGTACACTGATCTGTATGCTGCGGATGGGGGAGGTGGGTGGGTGGGAGTTGAATGACGGCTTTGAAAAGTGTGTGGGTTGGGTGTGTCTGCGATTTCATGCCGGAAAAAAAAAAACCAAAAAAAAAAAAAAAAACCCAAGCGTTTCAAGCCGCATCTTTCTGCAAGAGCTTACCGCGTTCTGCATTGATTTGTCTACGCATGTGTTTGTGTGTATGTGTCCTAAATAGATAGCGAGCCCCCGTCATTTTTTGTGCTGTGCGCCTTAGTGCGCGCGCTCGGGTTTGCCTGTGCGCGTGCACGTTTTGCACGGGTGAGCGTGCACGCACACGCGTTTGCGTGCGAGTGCGTGTGGGCATGCGTGTTTTGCACTAGTTGGCAGCCGGCAGCTCTCGTGATCTACAGGATCATTCCGACAATTTTGCAATAGTGTAAGCTTCATTACCATGGCAACAGCTCGGCGCTTGCCGAGTTGACTCTAGATGAAGTCGAGCGGCGTATGAAACGCACGAGCTCCGCCGAGCACGCAGCGAAACCCTGCCTCGGTACGCCACACACCCTGTCACACAACTCACAACGAGCCCCGTCACTACTGAAGACAAGGTCCGTTTCCTGCGGGGGAGGGAGCTGTTTTGCTCTGCAGTAAACTGGGGCAAACAGGATAACGGGGGTAATACAGTGCGGGATCAATTAGGGGGCTATCACTGGCATCAAACTTTAATGTGGTGTAAAAGAGTATGTCTTTGTATATGTAAGAGATGGAGAGCGGTTCCTTAGCCAGTGACAGAGAGGAAAGGAATAGTGCAAATGAGATGAGAGAGAGAGAGAGAGAGAGAGAGAGAGAGAGAGAACTAAAGGGAGAGGGAGAATGAACATTGTTGGTTTTTCCGTCTGCTACAGTTCAGACTGAGAGCACTGCAGACAGAGACGCTGCAGTATTTATACCCTACATTCGAGCTCACCTCAGCTCCCGTCTTTACATAGATGGAGTAACGTGCATGTACACCGGGTCTGTGGTGCACCGCCACGGCTGCTGTCCTCGCCATCTGAGCTCTTCAATACCTGAGATAGATGTACATGCTGTTGTTTTCCCTACTCTCACATGCACTTCACGGATATATATATATATATATAGAGAGAGAGAGAGAGAGAGAGAGAGAGAGAGAGAGAGAGAGAGAGAGAGAGAGAGAGAGAGAGAGAGAGAGAGCTTTTTTTTCAGAAACTCAATGGTGTTGATAAAAGTGCTCAACAAATGAGGAGCGGAATATTAAGCTCTTGATAATCTTGATATACAGTTGCAATCAAAATTATTCAACCCCCATTGCATATTAGGTTTACTGGCAAAATATACAATTTTTCAGCTGTTTGCAATAAGCAAATTACACAGTAACAGTTTAAATAGTTCAATAAAACTAATATTACAAGGATTTTATCCAAATTCAACACAAAATTTTACTTTTAATGACCACTGCAGTCTCAAAATTATTCAACCCCCTGAATAGAATCCCTCATAAGAGCACACATTTGCAAATCAGGTGTTGTCTCAAGCACATATGATGCAACTAATCAAGGGCTTCATTAGTTGCATCAGGTGTGCTTGAGATAGAACACATCAAATACCTGGACTGGCTAGGGGTTTGTTGACGGTGACGTTTGATTGCATGTTAGAAATATGGCTAAGTCAAGAGACTTGTCCAAAAAGTTAAGAGAAGAGATCATTGCCTTGCATAAACGAGGAAAAGGATACAAAAAGATAGCAAAGGCACTGACTGTTCCTAGAGATACAGTTGGAAGCATAGTTCGCAAGTTCAAAGTTAAAGGCAGTGGCTACACTACCTGGATGTGGCAGAAAGAGGAAGCTACCAACGGCTGCCACCAGATTCCTGAGGAGGCAGGTGGTCAAAAACCCTCGAGTGACTGCAAAAGACCTGCAGCAAGACTTGGTGGCAGCAGGCACTGAGGTTGCAGTTTGCACAGTAAGGCGCATACTCAACGCTGAAGGGCTCCGTGCCCGAACTCCAAAAGGTCCACCACTACTGACCCAAAAGCACAAGAAAAGTCGGCTCCGATAGGCTCAAAACCATACAAATAAGCCAAAGAGGTTTTGGGATTCTGTTCTGTGGAGCGATGAAACAAAACTGGAACTTTTCGGGCCTATGGATCAGCGGTATGTCTGGAGGAGGAAGAATGAAGCACACGCTGAAAAGAACACCCTGCCTACAGTGAAGCATGGCGGTGGCTCGGCGATGCTCTCGGGCTGCTCTGCTTCCTCTGGCACTGGAAACCTGCAGCGTGTGGAGGGCAAGATGGATTCAATCAAGTATCAGGAAATCCTAGGAGAAAATGTCATGCTGTTTGTGAGGAAGCTGGAGCTTGGGCGTCATTGGGCCTTTCAACAGGACAATGATCCCAAGCATACCTCAAAGTCCACCAAGGCTTGGTTTCAGAAGAAGTCCTGGAAGAGTAGCCGTCACAGTCGCCTGACTTGAACCCCATAGAAAATCTCTGGTGGTATTTGAAGAAGGTGGTTGCAACGTGCAAACCCAATAATATAGTGAACTGGATGCCTTGCCCATGAAGAATGGGCTAAGATTCCTCAGGAACGCTGCCAGAAGCTGGTGTCTGGCTGTGCATCACATTTGCAGCAGGTCATAACAGCAAAAAGGTGCTCTACTAAGTACTAAAGACACTCGTCATGAAGGGAGTGAATAATTTTGAGACTGCAGTAGTCATTAAAAGTGGCATTTTGTGTTGAATTTGGAGAAACCACTTGTAATATTAGTTGTGTTGAGCTATTTAAATTTTTCTTTGTTTGATGTGATTATTGCAAACAGCTGAGAGTTTGTAAATTTTGCCAATAAACGTAATTTGCAGTGGGGGTTGAATAATTTTGATTGCAACTGTATATATATTTTTTTTTCCCCAGAAACTATCAACGGTGTTGATAAAGTGCTCAACAAACGAGGAGTGGAATATTAAGGTAGATGGAGGAAAAAAACTTTAATACATAGCAGAACAAGCTTGTTTTGTGCGTCATGCACTCATCAGCTGTTTAACCACATTGGCAGCTGATGAGTGCGTGACACACGAAACAAGCTTGTTCTTCTATGTATCAAAGTTTTTTCCTACATCTATCTTAATATATATATATATATATATATATATATATATATATATATATATATATATACACTACCGTTCAAAAGTTTGGGATCACCCAAACAATTTCGTGTTTTCCATGAAAAGTCACACTTATTCACCACCATATGTTGTGAAATGAATAGAAAATAGAGTCAAGACATTGACAAGGTTAGAAATAATGATTTGTATTTGAAATAAGATTTTTTTTACATCAAACTTTGCTTTCGTCAAAGAATCCTCCATTTGCAGCAATTACAGCATTGCAGACCTTTGGCATTCTAGCTGTTAATTTGTTGAGGTAATCTGGAGAAATTGCACCCCACGCTTCCAGAAGCAGCTCCCACAAGTTGGATTGGTTGGATGGGCACTTCTTTGAGCAGATTGAGTTTCTGGAGCATCACATTTGTGGGGTCAATTAAACGCTCAAAATGGCCAGAAAAAGAGAACTTTCATCTGAAACTCGACAGTCTATTCTTGTTCTTAGAAATGAAGGCTATTCCATGCGAGAAATTGCTAAGAAATTGAAGATTTCCTACACCGGTGTGTACTACTCCCTTCAGAGGACAGCACAAACAGGCTCTAACCAGAGTAGAAAAAGAAGTGGGAGGCCGCGTTGCACAACTGAGCAAGAAGATAAGTACATTAGAGTCTCTAGTTTGAGAAACAGACGCCTCACAGGTCCCCAACTGGCATCTTCATTAAATAGTACCTGTTAGAGCCTGTTTGTGCTGTCCTCTGAAGGGAGTAGTACACACCGGTGTAGGAAATCTTCAATTTCTTAGCAATTTCTCGCATGGAATAGCCTTCATTTCTAAGAACAAGAATAGACTGTCGAGTTTCAGATGAAAGTTCTCTTTTTCTGGCCATTTTGAGCGTTTAATTGACCCCACAAATGTGATGCTCCAGAAACTCAATCTGCTCAAAGAAGTGCCCATCCAACCAATCCAACTTGTGGGAGCTGCTTCTGGAAGCGTGGGGTGCAATTTCTCCAGATTACCTCAACAAATTAACAGCTAGAATGCCAAAGGTCTGCAATGCTGTAATTGCTGCAAATGGAGGATTCTTTGACGAAAGCAAAGTTTGATGTAAAAAAAATCTTATTTCAAATACAAATCATTATTTCTAACCTTGTCAATGTCTTGACTCTATTTTCTATTCATTTCACAACATATGGTGGTGAATAAGTGTGACTTTTCATGGAAAACACAAAATTGTTTGGGTGATCCCAAACTTTTGAACGGTAGTGTATATATATATATATAGTATATAATTGATATATACCTGATATATTATATATATATATATATATATACTATATTATATCCATTCCATTATCCAAACCACTTATCCTGCTCCCAGGGTTGCAGGGATGCTGGACCCTATCCCAGCAGTCATTGGGCGGCAGGCAAGGAGACACCCTGGACAGGCCGCCAGTCCATCACAGGGCCCACACACACACACACGTGCACACGCACATATATATATGTCTGTATATATACTTTGAGAATGAATTAGGTAGAGAAAGGGAGACAGCTGATGGAGATCTAGAGGATGCAGGGAAATCAAATTGGGATTCTCTCCATCTCTTCTCTTTTCTTCTCTTCTGTGGTTCTCAAACTTTTTCTCGGGTACTGTCAACCTCCCCCTATTAGTGTCTCTTCCTATCTCCTCCATTCCTTTCTGTCTCTGTTCTATAAGGGAGTGGTTATCATCTGCGCAAACTGGAGGCTGTGTCGGCTTCTACCCCCGCTATCTTCTCTCTCACGTCTTCTCTTCCCCTGTCTTACTCACACCCTTTCTCCCTCTCCCTCTCTCTCTCCCGCGCTCTCTCTCGCCATCTCAGACGGCAGCACTTCGAGCCCTTTGATTTGTAGCAGAAATGAAGATGGGGAATTTCAAAGAGAATCCTCTTCTTCTGCTGACGCATACTGTCCCACTCTGACACCGCCTCAGTGCTCCCTCTTTCCCTCTACCTCTCCCTTTCTCACCGTTTCTCTCTCTTTTGGCCCCCCCTTACCTTACCCCTCCAAACTCTCTTCTCTCTTTACTTTAGAGTCTGCCTGTCAATCTCGCCCAGAAGTATGCTGCGCTCTCTCTCTTTCTCCCTGCGTCTTTCTGTCTGTGATGGCATTCCCTCTCCCTCCATCCCTCCGTCTCTCCTCTCCCTGGTGTCCTGCGGCAAAGCCGCAGTGTTAGTGCTGTTTGCCTGGATGTTTTGAAGTCTGTTTCTGGTCATGGTGGGTTTAGGAATAAGCACCTCTAAAACCTCTGTCAGTCCCCAAGACACAGCAGTTTATTTATAACATTCCCTTTTGTACCCAACCTGTTCGTCAAGCTGATTCTCACTCCCAAATCTACAGGGACTGATAGACAGACAGGCAGCCCGCTACAGCAGCTATTATAATGCACACAATCTCATTAGAGCAACAGGGATGAATATGGCCGATGGATTAACGGGAGCTCTCATTCGTCAAAGCAACTCTGTAGTGTCGTATCAATTACGCATGGGAAATAGGTGTCAATAACAAGCCAGCTCTGACAATACATGGCAATTAAGAGGATTCGTCTCAGTACTTTTCAAGATGCGTGGCTTTGCTTCTTTGGCAGTGGAGAAGGACAACTTCCCTGCAGTGTTCATGAGTGGACTGTTAACTAGGCACCCCTCTCATATTCCTCTCTGTGTTCCGATACCCTTCCCCGTTTCTGCCATCCGATCCCCTTAGCACCAAACACACACACACACATACACACACACCTTGAACACTTAACCCTCGCCCTAAAAAATACTTTTTAAGTGACAAGGCTGTCTCCACCCACTCGGGCCACTTAACCAGGAACCCACCACCCCCCTCGCCCTAGACAGTCTGAGGCTATTACCTGTGAAGCTGACGTTAAGGATGTAATCTCTGTAGAGTTTGCGTCCTTCTAAGGCCTTCATGCTGTCGCACAGCCCTGTGGAGTTGAAGCACAGGCTCCTCTGCATCTTGTGGAGAGCGTGAGCCATGGCGTACACCGCGTTTACCACAAACATGATCTTGGACTCTGGTTCAAAGTTGCTCTTGTCCATTGCCAAGTCCTTATCACAGGGCGGGAGTGAGAAACCAACTATGTCTCCTGGTGTCATGCCTCCTCCTCCTGGTCCCCCACCACCCAGGGAGCACTGGAACCTCTGTTCCCAGAATTCCCTGTACCAGGGGTTCCGATGGTTTTTGAACGGGTCCAGACTGAGGAAGTAGCGGTTGAACTCCGGCAAGGGATTGGCCGCCAGCTCGAGAGTGATGGCTCCCTCAGCGGTGACCTCGTTGCCCTTGATAATGCTTTCCTGTGCGCCCCAGCCGTCGCTCGCCACCCAGATGAAGGAGGTGTTGAGCCTGGCGGCTGCCGACAGGAGCTCTCGGGCATCATCGCTGCGCAGGAAGAGAACAGCCACGCGAGCGTTGGGCTTCTGGAGGAGCTGACGAATCACAGCCTCATAGGACTTCTTAGCATTAGAGCGCCCCACCTAGAAAGGAGGATTTAATCTATTTACCTACAGCAAAAATGCCTTTAGAACATATTGTTCCTATGCCAAAAGATAGTTTAGCCATCATTAGGAAACATTTATTGCTGTCTGCCATAATACAAAACAAAGGAGATCAGTTCTGCTCTCTAATCTGTGATGTCACACTAATGTACAGTGCCACAAAATGAAACGGATGAAAAATTTGGCCGTGACAGTACCCGATATGTATTCTTGGAGATAAGAACACATTTTCTGGTTCAGGGCTGATAACGCCACTGTAGTATATAGCTCATTTGGGTGTACAACAAGATAAGACATTCAGACAAACTTTTCATGAGCTCACAAAATCAGAACCCTGTTCATTGCTAGTGGGGCAGCTCCAGGCGTGGCATCAGTATGACTTCTGTAGATTAGAGTATTTGTAGAGTTTTCTGATATCAAGTGTGAGAAGAAGGTTACACATGTTGATAAACACCGCTTGGTCTCTATAAGGCTGAATAAGTTGCTATCGGCAATTCTATTCTATCCATCCATCCATTATCCAAACCGCTTATCCTATTCAGGGTCACGGGGATGCTGGAGCCTATCCCAGCAGTCACTGGGCGGCAGGCGGGGAGACACCCTGGACAGGCCGTTAGTCCATCACAGGGCCAACATACACATACACACACACACACACACACACACACATTCACACCTAGGGACAATTTAGTACGGCCGAGTCACCTGACCTACATGTCTTTGGACTGTGGGAAGAAACCGGAGCCCCCGGAGGAAACCCACGCAGACACGGGGAGAACATGCAAACTCCACACAGAGGACGACCCGGGACAACCCCCAAGGTTGGACTACCCCAGGACTCGAACCCAGGACCCTCTTGCTGTGAGGTGGCCGTGCTAACCACTGTGCCATCGTGCCATATAACTTTTTTAAAAGAAACAATCAACGGTAGGGAAAGTGCTCAACAAATAAGGAGCAAAATGTTCAATCCCCTAGCTAGGATAGGTAGGTAGGATAGGTTAGGTTAGGGCTTAGCTAGGATGGGTTATATGCAGAGATTCATACGTACAGCGGATAAATTAGATTTGGTACGTCATAAATCCAAAAGAAAAATTATTCTATTCTATAGCCTCAATATTTTTGTTCCTCTCCTACCTTCTCCGAAGTGGCGATACAGATGTTCCTCATCCGTGCCTCCTGCTCAAAGGCTTCAATGCCCGTTTCCCCGTAGTCCCCCTCCGACGCCACGGTAGACACGTATGTCCAGTTGAAGAGCCGCAGGATCTCCGCCATAGCCTTGGCCTGGTAGAAGTCAGGGGGGACGGTGCGCGCAAAGTAGTCGTAGCGCGTCTTATCGCTGAGTTTGGCACTGGTCGATGCATAACTGATCTGAGGGATCTGAAAGAGCCGGAGAAGGTTGGCAACCTGCGGGGAGAGACACGCACATGTTTAGATATGTGAGTCGCCCATGTTAATCAGGCACATCACAGAGGAGCAGTGTTCTGCATAATTTAGTCTGATTCACCAGACTAAAAAATGTATTGGTTGGGAGTACTTTGAAGGTTGCCGCTTCACTGCAAATACATCGTACATAACATGATTACTGCAATAGTAAGGCACAACAGTGTAATTGCAAGCACACACAAAACTGTCACACAAATAGATATGCACACATGTCAATGCACATACCCATGTGTGCTGCCACAGATTCCTGCACATGCACGCACACACACACACACACACACACACACACACACACACACACACACAAACACACACACACACGACACCGAAGTTCAATAAATCACTAACTCGTACATTAGTATGCACACACGCACAGACCAACCGACAGATGAGACACACAGACACACACAACTCACTCACTCACAAACACACACACAACTCTCACTCACTCTCACACACACTCACTCACACACACACACAACTCACTCACTCTCACACACACAACTCACTCACTCACTCACAAGCACTCACTCACTCACTCACCCACAAATACACACACAACTCACTCACTCACACACACACACAACTCACTCACACACACACACACACACACACACACACACAACTCACTCACACACACACACACACAAAAGAATGAATGTCCAAAAATACTACATACATAAGTCCTTATTTGAACAGGGATCCATATTCACATCCTTGGAGAAAAGCATCCAGATTTGCACACACACACACACACACACACACACACACACACACACACACACACACACACACACACACACACACGGGCGCATCCTCACACACAGCAACACGCAGCAGGCAGGCTTGGCTCCGGTTTAATCCCTTTAGAGCGCATCACTCTGGCCTCGTCTATATTTCATTCATGGCCCAGCTGATGAACTGTTGTGACAACATGTCAGAATCTCATTAGACTAATAATCCAGAAGATTAGAACCACACACACACACACACACACAAATATACACATTTACATACAAACACTCACTCACTCACACATACACACAACTCACTCTCTCACACACAACTCACTCACCCACTCACTCACTCACTCACACACACAAATATACACGTTTACATACACTCACTCACACACACACACACAACTCACTCACTCACACACATACACATTTACATACTCACATAACTCACTCACACATACACACAACTCACTCTCTCACACACAACTCACTCACCCTTCACTCACCTACTCACTCTCTCACACACAACTCACTCACCCTTCACTCACACACTCACTCACACACACACGTGGACACGTTTGCAGTGTTCTGGGCTGCTGTGGTGTCATGATGGAAGATGAGTTAGATGTCAGGGAAGGTCACACTGCAAAACCTGAACGCACTGCTCCATCCCCTCTCACTGCACGACGACACCGGCGCCAGCTAAGACAGGCGGAGAATTTACTTGCGAAAGCGAGTCCCTTCCGGTGAGAACGAGAGAGGGAAGGGTTATCTACAGTGGGTAACAGCTGAAGCCGGGAGAGAGGTATCGAGAAAAATGAAAGAAGAGACATTGGTGCAGTAAAGGGGTGCCGTGTGTTTTTATTTCTGCTTCTCATGCAAGTCACACGCGCACAGACATACACACTCGCGCGCTGTAGCCTTCGCACTCGCGCACCTACTCTCATATACGCATGCACAAGCGTGCAGACAGGACAAATTATGCTTGCTCTTTAAATGCCTGCAAGGCATCGGCGTTTCGGGTGTGCATGGTTAAACATGAAATGATTCCCTATTACTTCATGTGGAAAGGGAAGAGAGATGGGTCGAGCGCAGCGGCATGAAGGGCTGAGCAGCTTCCCTGGCGTGAGAAATCGGCTCTGTGCGTAACTAGTCCGCCGACTTCCGGTTTCTACTGCAGCGGTCGTACCAGTTTCCTGTTTGTTGGCGTGCGCTATTGACAACGGCATATTTTTCTGCGATGCCTGCAGAACTGTCGACGAACCTCCACCTGCGCCTACCAGCAAACGAGTGACAAGTTGTACATGTCAAGTTACGTCCACAATTATGACGGACGGAATTGCGGACGTAACTTGAACCGGAAGTAGTAACCACGGGGATTCGAACCACCGATCCCCGTGTGGGTAGGCAACGGAATAGACCGCTACGCTACCCAGACGTCCCAACACACTACAAGTACGATCCCGACCAATCATCGTATGCGGCCGTCGCCACGTCATCACGACCGTACGTGAGTTTATATAGGTCGTCGGGAGGCGGGTCAAGAAGTGTCAATCATGGCAGAGGCGACATGTGTGACGCTAGCGGCGTTGTGCTCGGAGAAGAGAAAAGAGAAAGCGATTGTGGACCCGTCCCCGGGGTGTCACGGAGAAGACAATACGGGCCGCCTATCCTTTAAAAGGGACTTGAGGTAAGGAATGTGCCCGTGTCAAGAAACTTAGCCTAACTACCGGGGGACGGTAACGTTAGCTAGTTAGCTTCCAGCTAACGTTACTCACCGGGTGGCTGAACTGTCTCCGCTACTTCTCTCCGCCCACGTTCCTCTTTGGGTTTGTCCTGGTACCGGCTTGCAGAACGGTCCTAAAGGCGGGGCTTGTGTCTCCACAGCTCTGCGAACTTTTCCTCAGTTTCGCCGTTCCGTCTCTCTGGTCTCACGGCCGGCCTCTCTCCTCGCCATATTTGTTCACGCATGCGCGCCAGAGAGCGTTCTGTGATCCTATTGGTCAGCGTCAGGGACGCGTCTATGGGCGTCGGTCAGGGGTGTTTGTTTGTTTGTTTGTTTGTTTGTTTGTTTTGTTTTTTTCCTCTCTGTATGACGATTGTATACCTGTTTGTTGTAATTAAAAGCTTTTTGGAGAAAAGAAAAAGTAGACGGAAAATAAATAAACAATAATAAAAAAAAGGCGTCCCAGTAGCGTAGCGGTCTAGTCCATTGGCTACTGACACAGGGGTCGCTGGTTCGAATCCCCGTGTTAACTTCGGCTTGTTCTGGCGTCCCCACAGATACAATTGGCCGTGTCTGTGGGTGGGAAGTAGTAAATGTAATGATTGTTATTATTATTATTATTATTATTATTATTATTATTATTATGTGGGTAAGAGTGGGGTAATTGGCCAAGTGTAATTGGGGAGAAAAATCCAGAAAAAAAAGAAAAATTAGACTTGTCGGACTCGGAACATGTTAGAGCAACAACAATATATGTATGTATGTATTTATATATGTGTGTGTGTGTATATATATATATGCATAGTATATACACACAGTATATATATATACGCTAGACATTAGCAGCTGATGAGTGTGTGACGCACGAAACAGGCTTGTACTGCTATGTATTAAAACTTTTTTTTTCCTGCATCCGTATTGATATATATATATATATATATATATATATATATATATATATATATACACTCACTGGCCACTTTATTGGGTACACCTTGCTAGTACCGGGTTGGACCCCCTTTTGCCTTCAGAACTGCCTTAATCCTTCGTGGCATAGATTCAACAAGGTACTGGAAACATTCCTCAGAGAGTTTAGTCCATATTGACATGATAGCATCACGCAGTTGCTGCAGATTTGTCGCTGCACATCCATGATGCGAATCTCCCGGTCCACCACATCCCAAAGGTGCTCTATTGGATTGAGATCTGGTGACTGTGGAGGCCATTTGAGTACAGTGAACTCATTGTCATGTTCAAGAAACCGGTCTGAGATGATTTGAGCTTTATGACATGGCGCGTTATCCTGCTGGAAGTAGCCATCAGAAGATGGGAACACTGTGGTCATAAAGGGATGGACATGGTCAGCAACAATACTCAGGTCGGCTGTGGTGTTGACACGATGCTCAATTGGTACTAAGGGGCCCAAAGTGTGTCAAGAAAATCCCCCACACCATTACACCACCACCACCAGCAGCCTGAACCGTTGATACAAGGCAGGATGGATCCATGCTTTCATGTTGTTGATGCCAAATTCTGACCCCACCATCCGAATGTCGCAGCGGAAATCAAGACTCATCAGACCAGGCAACGTTTTTCCAATCTTCTATTGTCCAATTTTGGTGAGCCTGTGCGAATTGTAGCCTCAGTTTCCTGTTCTTAGCTGACAGGAGTGGCACCCGGTGTGGTCTTCTGCTGCTGTAGCCCATCTGCCTCAAGGTTCGACGTGTTGTGCGTTCAGAGATGCTCTTCTGCATACCTCGGTTGTAATGAGTGGTTATTTGAGTTACTGTTGCCTTTCTATCAGCTCGAACCAGTCTGGCCATTCTCCTCTGACCTCTGGCATCAACAAGGCATTTTCGCCCACAGAACTGCCGCTCACTGGATATTTTCTCTTCTTCGGACCATTCTCTGTAAACCCTAGAGATGGTTGTGCGTGAAAATCCCAGTAGATCAGCAGTTTCTGAAATACTCAGACCAGCCCGTCTGGCACCAACAACCATGCCACGTTCAAAGTCACTTAAATCACCTTTCTTCCCCATTCTGATGCTCGGTTTGAACTGCAGCAGATCGTCTTGACCATGTCTACATGCCTAAATGCATTGAGTTGCTGCTATGTAATTGGCTGATTAGAAATTTGCGTTAACGAGCAGTTGGACAGGTGTGCCTAATAAAGTGGCCGGTGAGTGTATATGTATATATATGATTGCTTATGGCATGAAATAGGCTTGTACTGTCTCATAAAGAATTTGCTTGACTCACTGGATTATATTTATATATATGAGTCAAGTAAATTTATATATATAGGTGGAGAGAGAACAAGTGGTAATTGTGTGTAGTGAAAAGCCGAGGGACAAAACTGCAGCTAGCAATGACCCGGAGAGGAGGAGGAGAGTAAGGGGGGGGTGAGCGGGCTGAGGTCAGCATAAAACTCAGTTCTCCGTACAGAATCACCTCTGAGTGCGGACATGCAAGGAAAGGGGGGGGGGGAACGAGGAGGGAGTGATGAGAAGGAGGACTGAAAAGATTTGTGGGAAAGAAAGGTGGGGAAAAAAAGGAAAAGGGGAGGGAGATAGGGAGAGAGAGAGAGTTGGAAAGATTAGGGATTTGAGAACCGATAGGAGGATGCTTTTGTGCAGTCACAGAGGAGCAGGGGAGAAGGAGGTTTTATGCTAAACTATGCAAATGACCCAGGAGCTACTCAAGAGTTGTGGAAACAAACCACTCCACCACCACATCAGCAGAACTTAATTCAAAGAAAATAGCGCACACACAAGAATGCACACACACACACACACACACAAACATACATATACTCAAAAAAAATAAATAAACGCAGTGGCATGGTAACATGGGGGTGGCCATCTAACTGGAGCTCAACCAATTCAATTTTAGTAGTGGGAAGGTTGTGCTGACAGAGCAAATGGAGAAAAGTAGCTACCGAGGGAGCTAGAGGACAAGATAATGGAGACATATCGTGTGTGTGTGTGTGTGTGTGTGTGTGTGTATGTGGGTGGAGGGGGGTGTTGTGCATCTGACTTTCTGACAGACAATGTGCTGTGTGTTACCTGTATGGAGACACTGCTGTAGGATCCTCCGATGACAGCAGTGATGGCGAGGGGGCTGTCATCTTGCAGAGCGTAGGACCCGTCTGGACAGATGAACTCGGTGTCGTCCACCTTAGTAAGGGACGCTCTGACAAACTCCAGAGCCTGTAGGATCCGAATCAGAAACACTTCATTTAACGTTTCATTTCATGCACTTGCGCACATGAAATGAAACGAAAACATCTGTTTCCCCCAGCCCACAGCAGTGCGACACAAAGACAAAAACACATCCAAAAACTACAAGAACTACAAGAACACACATATCCAAATTAACACATATATCTAAAGAAAAAAATCACTGTCCAGGAGAACGAACACCAGCCAGAATGACTTGGAACGGCTGGTCTGCATGGGCCAGCAGTTAGCTTAGCCTGCCCCGTTTCCGCGTCCTGTCAGACTGCCCTCGGTGCTTCCTCTTCGGGTGCAGTTTAGGTCAGGGCTGTGGTCCTTGTGCCTACAGGATGCAGCAGACCAAGCTCCCTCAGCTGGTCCAATGCTAGTTCGCCCAGCCAGATACCTTCGACACACCTCCCCACACTCCACATGACGACACTAAAATCCCAGTCAAGGCTAGGCGAGGCCGCCACCAGACCGCCCACGGTCTTTTGGAACTGCCGGTCTGCATGGGCTAGCAGTTAGCTCAGCCTGCCCCGTTTCCGCGTCCTGTCAGACTGCCCTCGGTGCTTCCTCTTCGGGTGCAGTTTAGGTCAGGGCTGTGGTCCTTGTGCCTACAGGATGCAGCAGACCAAGCTCCCTCAGCTGATCCAATGCTAGCTCGCCCAGCCAGATACCTTCGACACACCTCCCCACACTCCACATGACGACGCTAAAATCCCAGTCAAGGCTAGGCGAGGCCGCCACCAGACCGCCCACGGTCTTTTGGAACTGCCGGTCTGCATGGGCTAGCAGTTAGCTTAGCCTGCCCCGCTTCCGCATCCTGTCAGACCGCCCCCAGTGTTACCTCTTCGGGCACAGCTCCGGGCCGGGCCGTGGTCCCTGGGCTCACAGGACACGGCAGACCAAGCTCTCCCAGCCAATCCACCGCCAACTCTCCCAGCCATCAAACAAAGACAAGCCTAGACGCAGACGTGGACATAGACACTGCATGGACGGTACTGGGTGAGGCCACCGCAAACGTGAATTCGCGCCACCATCTCCCCACACCGGTACTGGGTGAGGCCGCTGCGAATGTGAATTGGCGCCGCCGTCTTCCCATACCGGAAGTGTAGGTGTAGGAAGTGCAGCCATCGAGATGCAATACTGTGAGTTAATGTATCGTGCATAGGATGAGCATGCCACACAGTCATACACTAATCAATAATCGAAACATGAATAGTTATTATGACCATAATAATCTTTGTGCGGTGTGCCATATTAAGAGTGATAGGTTTCTTTTATGCGGTGTCTTGAACAGGCTATAAAACACACATCAGTTTCCACAGGGGCAATTGACATTTTTAATTTAGGATCTGAGGGAGAAATAACTCTGTTGTCCCGTGACCCAGGCACAATAAAACAGTCAGTCTTTTATTGACTGACTTATTTCCAGTCTTTCATACGAGAACACACCAATATTAAACCTGTACCCACTGTCAGCACCACCTTAATAAAGATTCAGAAATCAGGGTTTGTGCCATCAGTCAAAGAATAAGTCTTGTAGATGAAACTCTTCAGTGCATCAGTATTCAAACAGCTCCCAGGTGGAATGCAAACCTTCGTCTTTTGGGAGAAAATTACTTTTCTTTCTATTTCTTGTGTTATTGCTCAGCTATTTCCCAATACACAGATTCAGTGTTAGCATTTAGAGTAAATCACTTTAAAGAGTGATTTAAACAGAGGTCCATTTTGCTTTTGTTTTCTCTCAAATGAACCGTTGACCAGGTGGACACTATCTCTTAATGTTGGACATCCAGCAGATAACAGTTTATCATGACTGTTAATCTGCTCCACACTTTGATTCCAATACTAAAGATGCGAGTCTACAAACGTCACACACAGTTGTCAGTCATTGCATTAGAAGATCTGTGAAACATTTCCCCTGTTGATCAATTCCATATGATGGAATAGTGACTTTAAATTGGTAAATATGGCCAATGGCATATTCCCATCTTAATATATATGAAATCCTATGAGCAACTGGCAGGATGATTCTGAATAACAAAACAAGTTCAGTTGCGGAGGCAAAACTCAGATTCAAAACCAGCAACAATGGCATCTTTAAATATGAAAATGTATTTGAAGGTTGAGCTGAATAAATCTTTCACGAAAAGCCACAGCAAATCCATATGATGCGATGTGATGTGATGCGATGCGATGCGATGTGATGTGATGTGATGTGATGCGATGCGATGTGATGTGATTGTGGTGCGGTGTGATGTGATGTGATTGTGGTGCGGTGTGATGTGATTGTGATGTGGTGCGATGTGATGAGATGTGATGCGATGCGATGTGATGTGGTGCGGTGCAATGGGATGGGATGGGATGGGATGTGATGTGATGGGATGCAGTGGGGTGTGATGTGATGTGATGTGATGCGGTGGGATGGGATGGGATGTGATGCGGTGGGGTGGGATGGGATGGGATGCGGTGGGGTGGGATGGGATGTGATGCGGTGGGATGGGGTGTGGGATGTGGCGTCTGGACACTGCTTGGCATTCTGTGCATCATATTCTTCATACATTTGATAAGTCCATTATAATTCTGCTATCCTCTTTCAGTGTTGTATTATGTAAATTGTGTAAACACAACATCCATTGCATGCTGTCCATCTTGGGAGAGAGATCCCTCCTCTGTCGCTCTCCCTGAGGGTTAGGGTTAGGGTTAGGGTTTCTACCTATTTTTTCTTCCTGTTAAAGGTTTGTTTTTAGGGAGTTGTTCCTTATCCAATAAAAGGGTCTAAGGACAGGATGTTGTGTTGCTGTTAAGCCCACTGAGGCAAATTTGTAATTTGTGATATTGGGCTATACAAATAAAATTGATTTGATGTGATGTGATGTGATGCAATGTGATACAATGTGATGTGATGCGATGCAACGTGATGTGATGCATGTGATGTGATGTGATGCGGTCAATGCGATGGGATGGGATGCGATGTGGGATGTGATGGGATGCAATGTGATGCAATGACATGTGATGTGATGTGATGCGATGCGATGTGATGTGATGTGATGTGATGAATGACCACAGTCACTCACCTGTTCCAGTGCATAGGTGTCTCTGGAGCAGGTGTCCAGGATGTGAACCCCCAGTGTAACTCCAGGTAGCAGAGTGCGGTCTGCGTTGATCCTGTCTACAGCAAACAGCATAGCTTCTAACCTCTGGATCCCTCTATCCTCATTCACACGCCCACACTCCTCTATCCCAGCCCCTTTCTCGTGAACTGGGAAGAGGCCGCCAAGAACCAGGTTTCCCTCGATGCGGATCTCGTGGCGGGACTGAGGGGGGTCCCCAATAGAGAGTAGCACACCCCGACACATCATAATCATGACCAGAGCAGGTATGTGGGCCAGCATAGTGGGGACTTTTGGCCACAGGCTCACAGGTGAGAGGATAGGCTTTGCACAGAGAGAGAGAAGGAGGGAGGTGAGGGGTGAGTGGTG
This sequence comes from Lampris incognitus, assembly GCF_029633865.1. Lineage (NCBI taxonomy): Eukaryota > Metazoa > Chordata > Actinopteri > Lampriformes > Lampridae > Lampris > Lampris incognitus. The sequence goes on from NC_079216.1 coordinate 64,901,849, forward strand.
AGGGGCTGAGGGTTAGGTGAGGGGGTGAGGGGTTATGGGTGCGGTGTCCCGTGGGGTTGAGGCTTGTGAGAGGAGCGGTTGCTGCAGATGATGTGTATGTCCGCGGTCCATGAAATGGTCAGGGAGAGCTGGGCTGGACCACACATGGAGGAGCACACCATCTGGACATCAGTCCTGTTAGCGGAGGAGAGGAGAGGGGAGGAGAGGAGAGGAGAAAGAAAGTGGAGAAAGTAAGAAAATAGCAAGACGAGACTGCAACTAAAGTCAAGCCCGGTGCCACAGGACCAATCAAAATGCTGTCAGAAGCTGCAGAAACGAAATGCTTACGCAAGTATTATGATGAAGTATGAGGACAGCGAAGCAGACTGTTAGTGGAGTTTTGGAGTATTGTTAACAAGGGCTCAAAGTCATTTCCGCTCCACCGCCAAAGCCAGGCCATGACTAAAGGGATATGGGATTGTTTAGAGACTGTACCCCACTCTCCCTCTTCCTTCCCATTACTCGGTAAACTTTCACTTGTGAAGTGTGTGTGCGTGCATGTGTGTGCGTGCATGTGTGTGTGTGTGTGTGTGTGTGTGTGTGTGTGTGTGTTTTCCTCTGGCTGTATCAGGATAAGCCAGCTCAGATGGATGGTTGATACATAAACCCAGTGTTCTCATGCCACAGATTGGCAAAGCTTTCCTAATCTGATCTCTGTTCCAACAATTCCCCCACTTGTCCACGCATTTATACCCCTGAGTATAAACGTGTGTGTGTCTGTGTGTGTGTCTGTCTGTGTGTTTTCACACTTGTTTGCCCCCCCCATATACACACGGCAGGAGTGGAATCATTTGGACATGCAGGCAGCCAAGCCCCTCGCCGCTGACAACTTGAGCTCAACATCAGCCGATGGTATCTATCACAGCTCCCCCTTTCCTCCCACCTGTGTGTTGGTCCGTCTTCCTCTCTGGGACACACCGGCACCACTTTATCTCTCAACCAGCTAAAAGATCACATACATCGGGACTATTAAATACAATTAAATCCAATCTTATATTGTATATCCGTCCATTCATCCGTTATCCAAACCGCTTATCCTGCTCTCAGGGTCGCGGGGGATGCTGGAGCCTATCCCAGCAGTCGTTGGGTGGCAGGCGGGGAGACACCCTGGACAGGTCTGGACAGAGCCGACACACACACTCACACATTCACACCTTGGGACAATTTAGTATGGCGGATTCACCTGACCTACATGTCTTTGGACTGTGGGAGGAAACCGGAGCCCCCGGAGGAAACCCACGTGGACACGGGGAGGACATGCAAACTGCACACAGAGGACCACCCACCAGGTTGGACTACCCCAGGGCTCAAACCCAGGACCTTCTTGCTATGACATGACCACGCTAACCACTAGGGGTGTAAGAAAATATCGATACACTCGAGTATCGCGATATTATCTCTTGTGATACTGTATTGATTCTCATTTTAATTGTTTAATGTAAAGGTTCGTGACAAACGTGTTGTGTTGTGTGTAACCCCACGACCGCTAGACAACAGTGTTGTAATCTATCTTCAGCCATTTGACTCTTCCACTCCAACCCAACACTGTAAAAGACAGGAAGTAGCGTAAGCACAAAGAACACAGGCCTCTGAAACCGCAATATATCACCTTTCTTACAGTATCGCAATATAGCGCGAATCGTAACCCCTGTATCGTGACACGTATCATATCGCCGGATTCTAACCAATACACAACCCTACTAACCACTGCATGCAAGGTAATCCTGTGCAGTATGTGTGTAAACGTGATGTTTTGCCGTAATGATGCTCAGAATGAATCACATCAGGTTCGTATGGAAGATGTTGTTTTATAGAGAAGTCTTTCTGCTGTTCCTCTGAATATTTACCTAGCTTTTTTTTTCTTTTTTTTGCACCCATGTATTTTCTTTACTTATCCAGCTAATGCAAAGTCAGTAAAAGCTGATTCGGAAATAGTTTCTTTTTTTCCCCGCAGGTCTCTAATCTCCCCGGTCCTCAGGAGGGATGAGGCAGAAGCTGGGGGTTGACGTTTTAACTGCAAAAATCAATCTACACCAGGTAGGGAGTTTGTAGTGAAACTGTGTTTATTACTAGTGTCTCCTCTAACCCAAACCCTGCTGTGTGTGTAATATGTCTGTGTGTGTGTGTGTGTGTGTGTGTGTGTGTGTGTGTGTGTGTGTGTGTGTGTGTGTTGGCCAGGTAGGAGGATAAAAGCTTAGATGCAGGCAGTTCAGATTTTTCTGTGGGCGGCAACCGTTCCTTTGACACACTGCAGATACACACACGCACAAATAAATACACACACAGACACACACACGTTACGGAAACTGACATGCTGACACACACACACAGTACGTACATACAGACGTATGAACGCTGACAAAAATAGCCAGACAAAACACGGGACGTGCAGACCCGTGCGCGCACAACCACACACCTGAGGGGCTTTTGGGTGTTGGTTGCGGAGCAGTCTCTGCATGAACGCAGGCAGCGTCAACAAAAAGCCAAATTCCCGAGTTCAGGAGAAGTACAGAATTGATACTGGGATAGAAATTTGCAGGATGCCGAGAGACACGGGCGCAGATTAGGGATGAGGAACTTTAAGGAAGTTTGCATTGTTGGCCTGAAATCTCATCTGAACCTTGTACAGGCGCGTACAAAGCCTTCCCAAAAAAAAACAAAATGGCTTGCTGTACCCTGAAACAGTCCGTGTTTTAGCTTGTCTGTGGTCTCTGATGAGCATGCTCTAAGCAGTCGTTTGCTGTCAATCACAGATGCAGTATGGAAATCTCGAAGGAAGAGTTTTTTGGGGTTTCTCCCCCCCCCCGAAAACATGCCTGACATTTATGTGATAGATCTGCTATTGAACTCACGGCCGATTTGGGGGCGGGGGCGTCCAAGACACTTGTGAAGAGTGAGAGCCACAGTCCGAGGACAGACGTGTGTCTTCATGGCCAGATCTGTGTCCTTATAGTCAAGTGCTTCCTCAGATATAAACTCCGGATAGATAAATCTCGAAATGTAGGTTTAGTTGAGAAAAAATAAATGGAAAGGTTTGGGCATAATGTAATAGAATGTAATAACAACAATAACAACAACAACAATAATAATAATGTAGCAATAATGATAATAATGTAATAATAATACTATTAATAATAATAATGTAATAATAATAAGGATAAATTATTATTATTATTATTTTCCTGCACTGGAAGATCTGCAGGAGTTACAAGATCAAGACGACTGAGAAGTGGTACGAACATCAGCCAAAAACGGTCACTGAAAACAATGATGTCACCATCCTCTGGGACACGCCGAACCACACTGACAGAGAGATAAAAGCCATCAAGCCCGCCATCGCTATCAAGGACAGGAAGCAAAAGAGGTGTATGCTCGTCGACATGGCAATACCATCTGAAAAAAACACCTCAGTGAAAGTCACAGAGAAGCTGACCAAGTACGGAGACCGAAACAACAGCAGTGGTCATCGGAGCTCTAGGACTCATGAAGAAGGGAATGGAAAACTTCACCAACCGTATCCCAGGCAACATCAATATCAGTGCAGTCCAGAAGATCGCCCTACTCGGAACAGCCCACATATTACGACGAGTACTGTCAATCAAGTGACATCTGCCCTATAGTGCCTCAGGTCCATAGTTTGGACCTGAGGCACTATAGGATGTAAAACAGGAAACGTGAAAGTAATAATAATAATAATGTAGGGGCTGTGGGTTGGCACTTACGAGTTTATGTGAATACATCTATGTGCATGTATCAGTCTGTTGGGAGACTGTGCATGTGTGTGTGTGCACAAGTGTGCATGCATGTGGGTGTTTTTGTGTGTGTGCACAAGTGTGCATACATGTGTGTTTTTGCGTTTGTGTGTGTGCACAAGTGTGCATGCATATGTGTTTTTGTGTTTGTGTGTGTGTGTGTGCATGCGCGGGTACAACTGTGCATGCGTGTGTTTTTTGCTTTTTGTGTGTGTGTGTGCACATGTGCACGCATGTGTGTATTTGTGTCTGTGTATGCACAAGCATGCATGCGTGTGTGTTTTTGTGTTGGTGTTTGTGTGTGTGTGCGCACAAGTGTGCATGCAAGTGTGTGTTTGCATTTGTGTGTGCGCACACACAAGTGCATACATGTGTGTTTTGTGTTTCTTGTGCACAAATGTGCATGTGTGTGTGTGTGTGCGCGCAAGTGTGCATGCATGTGTGTTTGTTTTTGTGTCTGTGTGCACAAGCATGCGTGCATGTGTATGTTTTTTGTTTGTGTGTGTGCACAAGTAGCATGCATGTGTGTTTTTTTTGCGTGTGCATGCACAAGTGTGCATGCATGCATGTGTTTTGCATTTGTGTGCGTGCACAAGTGTGCATGCATGTGTTTTGCGTGTGTGTGTGTGTGTGCGTGCGCGCGCGCACGCACGCACGCGCGCACACACACACACACACACACACACGCAAAACACATAAAGCACACACCAGAACACGTAAAGCGTGTGTGTGTGCGCGCACACACACACGCTTTACGTGTTCTGGTGAAGCAGTTACTCCATCCCATTCATGAATAATCCAAACTGAAGTATCTGCATGAAGCAGGACACACACTATTTCATGAAGCAGGACACACACTATTTCATGAAGCAGGACACACACTATTTCATGAAGCACGACACACACTATTTCATGAAGCAGGACACACACTATTTCATGAAGCAGGACACACACTATTTCATGAAGCAGGACACACACTGTTTCATGAAGCAGGACACACACTGTTTCATGAAGCAGGACACACACTGTTTCATGAAGCAGGACACACACTATTTCATGAAGCAGGACACACACTATTTCATGAAGCAGGACACACACTATTTCATGAAGCAGGACACACACTGTTTCAGAGAAACGGGAGCAGAAGTTCCCTGGAAGCCTTCCTGACACAAACTTACAAACAAAGTTAAACTCTTCTTAGAGGCCACTGTGAAACTAACCGAAAGGGAAACTCCGTAATTAGCTTTTTAGAGAGAGAGAGAGAGAGAGACATAGCATTCATTTTGTGTGCGTGTGTGCGTGTGCCCGCACGAGCGCTCTTGCATGTAAAAATGTGTATTTGTGATTTAGAAACTCTTAACAGCTATTTCACTCAAGGCTCCTCTTTAACAGCATGCTTTAATCTAATTGGCAGCTCATGAAATCAATTTCCAGGGAGTGTGCCAAATAATATCTCCCAGCATTCTTACACTTCACTTGCAGTGTCCAGCGAAATTGAATGTTTGCTACACTATAACCTCTTGGAAACGGACCAAATATAGCTTCCTGTCTCCAAAATAACTCTGGAAGCCACGCGTAGACACTGTGGAACTGAAATTGAACATTCGCTACCATCTTCCGAATAGAAACCAATGATCTAAGTGGTCTTAAATAGAGTAATTACTCAACAGCCTGCTGAGGCTAGACAGTATTAGCTTGTGTTTTGTACTCATCACCTCTTATCAAACTCCTACATACAGATTCACTAAATGGGGACCAGTGTTTTATCTGAATGCAGGAGGATGAGCTGGTAACAACTGGTACATGCTAACATCACCGCGGAGACCTGTAGCACACAAAGAAGAAACATTGCGAGCGGGGGTGTAGCACAAAATTCTGGGCCCTTATACATAAGCCGTCTCTTTGGGCTCCTTTCCTCCTTTGTCTCTCACGCGTCGCTTTTTTGAGTTCTAGCATACTGTATATTATTTACAATCTCACTACATTAATCTATTTTAACAAATAATTGCTTGGAATTACTTTTAGTTGTCAGAGCGCACCTTGTCTCACATCCTTAGCAACATGATCATCAGGAGATGAGGGAGCTGCCGCCGCTCCACTCCCTGTGGCTGTTTCTGAAACTGAGGGCCATGTGTGTCAGGTTAAGCTAGGTGATGTTCATAGATATAATATCAAATGACATTGTAGCTATGAGGCTGATACATGTATGATACTGCGTGCGTTACAGTACTAGCTAGCTAGCTAGTACTGTGTTCAGGCAGTAGGAGTTAAGAGTTAGCTAGCTAGCTGCTACCTATCTGTGGTAGTAGGAGTTAGCTAGCCACCTTTCTTTTAAAAGCTCCTAGCTCACCTTTCTTTTGGAAGAAATTACTCAACAGTTGTTTTCCCCCATTTTGCCTTCTCTCACTTCCCCTTTTTTTCTTTTCTTTTCCTTTCTGGAACCCGGATTTTGCTTTCTTTGGGAAAGACGTGACTCTGTGCTTGTTATTATATCAGCAGTCACTCGTGACAGGACTAGATGAGCTGCATTGAGAGATGCTTGTGAGGGGCGGACTAAGCCATTTTGCACATTTTGTAAGGGGTCGGAGGGGCCTCAGAGAGGGGCCTCAGGGAGCCTCCACTATTTTCTTTAAGTCCCTCAGCCGATGTATTGAGCCAATTTTAACTGAAATTATGACACTAATGAGTTAGAAATAAAAATTTGCAAACCAAAACAAAATTTTAATTCCAGGCTTCCCAAGGGCCCCCCCCCTTCTGGGCCCTGGTAGGTCCTCCCCCCCACTACGACGCTGCTGATCGCAAGGACCGCGAGTTGAGCTAACGCCCTTGCTGTCAGAATTTTGATGCACGCCAAAGAGCAACCTGTGAAAAACAACCCCGCCCCCCCCCGATCCCTTTATAAATCTAATCACAAGTATGCACAATTCCTCCACCTTCCACCCTTCCTTCCATACAGCACTTCTCTAGTATAGTATCACTACTGCAAGGTTTCATCTTCTCCCTTCTCTTGTTCTTTTTCTCTCGTCTCTCCTCTTGTCTGTACCCCCGACCCTGTAGTGTGCTGCGCCCCCCATTTATTTCTTACTGCCCTTGCAAACTCCTGAGCCTTTGCTCTCTCTCTAACTGGCAGGGCTGCCATTGAGGACATGTATCCAGCCGTGAGCAGGCTTGCAGGGTCGATGGACCAAAACCCACTAGAGAGAGCTAGCCCCAAGCCCAGCCCTGTGTTTGTGTGTGTGTGTGTGTGTGTGTGTGTGTGTGTGTGTGTGTGTGTGTGTGTGTGTGTGTGTGTGTGTGTGTGTGTGTGTGTGTGAAGGCTTGCACAAGTGCTTGTTTATCTGTTTATGGTATGTTTCAGGGAGCCCACAGCTGCACCAGTGGACTGAATCTGTTGGTATAAGGAACCACCGTGGACGTGTGCATGTGTGTGTTTGGGTGCATGTTTGTGTTGGGGGGGTGGGGTGGGGTGGGGTGGGGTGGAGAGCAAAGGGAGGAAGAAACAGAGAGCGAGATAGAGACAAAGGAGGGGGGGAGGCATGGATGTGAGAGGCTTTGTTATAAAAAGAGCTGCAGACCTCTCATTACAGGGTCACACGCCATCAGAGGCATTTTGCTGGTTTTATCCCTTTGTTTTGGTCTGCCTCCTCCGAGTGTGTGCACTCCTCTTTCTCCCTCTGTCTGCTTTGTTCCTGACTATCAAGCAGTGGCGGCTGGTGCTAAAAAAAAATTTTTTTTGAGGGGGGGGGGGCGCAATTTACCTTGGCGCAGCACACCTGACAGCTGCTTTAGTGTCCACACAGTCACAGAGTTAGTAAGAAGGAAGATGTAGCCTACAGATTTTATCAGGGTTGGTAGACGGTGGATGATTGACAGTCGAGACGAGGCGTGGTGGTAGGTGTGAACACGATTGACAGCCACGAGAATTGTCCAATCACATTAGATCAAAAAACATTAAAACAATACCAATTCACTGCCAATAAAAGTGGGGGTGTCTGGGGCGGCACAGAACAGCGCCCCCTGGAAAATCTGAAGAAACCAATCAGACAGCAGCCTCAGGTCACCTGCTCGCCACAAGTCTGAGGGCTTACATGAGGTATGGTTTGGCCGGCGCCCCTCACCCAGGAAGTGTATGTATTCAGACAGGAAGTATATGTATTCAGACAGGAAGTATATGTGTTCAGACAGGAAGTATATGTATTCAGACAGGAAGTATATGTATTCAGACAGGAAGTATATGTATTCAGACAGGAAGTATATGTATTCAGACAGGAAGTATATGTGTTCAGACAGGAAGTATATGTATTCAGACAGGAAGTATATGTATTCAGACAGGAAGTATATGTGTTCAGACAGGAAGTATATGTATTCAGACAGGAAGTATATGTATTCAGACAGGAAGTATATGTGTTCAGACAGGAAGTATATGTATTCAGACAGGAAGTATATGTGTTCAGACAGGAAGTATATGTATTCAGACAGGAAGTATATGTATTCAGACAGGAAGTATATGTATTCAGACAGGAAGTATATGTGTTCAGACAGAAATCAACCAAACACTATCTGAACCAATATCTAATGCTGCTGACAGGCGCTCACAGACTGGAAACACTTTTATTTCATAATTATTTGTATTATTCAACTAATTTATATTTAACATAGTTTTTTTTTCATAAATTTATTTCTGATTTTTCCCTTTTTCTCCCAATTTAGTGGCCAATCAATCCCTATTTTAGTTCAAACACCCACCCTCGTACTGCATGCGTTCGCCGACTGCCTCTCACCGGCCGGCGGTCTGGAAGGAGACGCCTCCCTACTTGGGTGACAAGGCGAATCCAGGCCGAGCCACTGCTTCCCCCCCCCACCCACACCACCCCACACCACACCACACCACCACACCACAGTAGATTTTCCCCTCTTGATATTTGGAGGGGGCGGCGCCCCAGCGCCCCGTACTGGCCAGCCGCCACAGAAAAAGATGGAAAAGGCAGGACACCTTTAAAAATGGACAACACACACACACACACACTGAGCCAGAGCAGATTGTGTGCGTGTGACCACAGCTTTGCGTGCATGTGTGAACTGCTCTTTGAGGTGTAGGGAAAGTTCATGCACATCTTTTGACCATCACCCAGCAATTTAGTGTGTGTTTGTAATGTCTGTGTCTACCACGTGTGTGTATGCATGTGTTCATCTGTGTGTGTGTGTGTGTGTGTGTGTGTGTGTGTGTGTGTGTGTGGTACGTGTAGACATGGTGTCCCAGACTTCTGACAGTCCAACGGGTGCGATGGGATACGACCATTAATTATTTACGGGGTGCGTTTTAGGCAGGAAAGACTGACGAACCGTAAATAGGACAGAACGATGGCCCAAAACACAACAGCCAGACAGCCAGGAAGGCGTGACGCACACCCACCCACCCACACACCCACCCGTCCGTAATGCTCAGAGACCAGTGACGGCTGAAGTATATTTGGATACGTTGAATAAACAAAACAAACAAACAAACAAACATCGTGCTACGTGGAGATTTGGGCATTAGCGCATAAGTAGTGCTCCTCATTTTTGGCTGGACCAGCTGGCCAGTCCTACAAACCCGGATGTAGCTGACTACTGTTGTTCCTCTTCTTCTGCTTCTTTTTCTTCTTCCTCTTCCGTTTCTTCTTCTTCTTCACGCGTGATTTTTTCCATACCCGTTTTCCGGGAACTCTGCCTCTGATTGGCTAGTACTCGTTGCCTCCGTTGGTTAGGGTGGGGTTAGGGTTAGGGTGGGTTGGGTTAGGGTTAGGGTGGGGTTAGGGATAGGGTTAGGGTGGGGTTAGGGTTAGGGTGGGGTTGGGGATAGGGTTAGGGTGGGGTTAAAATTAGGGTTAAGGTGGGGTTAGGGATAGGGTTAGCCAATCAGAGATAGAGTAGGGGCGGGTCTTCCCGGAATCCAGGTGGGAAAAATAATAACGCGCTCGTAAACGGGTACGAAACAAAATCAAGCCTTCTTCACCTGCTGCTGCTGCTTCTTCTTCTTCTCTCAGTTTACTGGCGGATCGCAAACAACTTTAAGGTGTACTATACCGCCACCTATTGTGCAAGAGTGTGTAACATGTCATTTTACCCTATTTCGTTAAAGAAAGTAAATAGTGCCTTCCTGGTGATGTTAATCCCCTCTCCCTCAGCCAGCGCCGACTGACCGAGTGACTGTGGTCATGTTTGTCACGATTGGGCCGCTAGATCAGGTGACCAAGGACGTCACCGAAGTTACACGATTGGTCGGCTGAGCGGAGCACTGACAGGCGTGAGGGAGAGCGCAGTTGAAGCTGTGGACGTCGGTGACTTTAAAGCCCTTGTCAAGTGAGTTCACACAGTGTTGATTAAGCCTACCCCAGTATTTCGCAGCCGGAGTTGTACATTTGGTGTGCTTAGGGTGACACCCCCGCGCTGGCGCACCGGAAATGATGCGTACTCATGTGTTTTACATCAACCAGCAATGATTTTTTTTTTGTACCCCTTTTTTTCCCCAGTTGCATCCAGCCAATCACCCCACCCCCCCTCTGCCAATCCGGAGAGGGTTGCAGACTATCACCTGCCTCCTCCCATACATGTGGAGTCGCCAGCCCCTTCTTTTCCCCTGACAGTGAGGAGTTTCACCAGGGGGACGTAGTGGGTGGGAGGCTCACGCTAGTCCCTCCAGCCCCCCCCTCCCCGAACAGGCGCCCCGACCGACCAGAGGAGGCGCTAGTGCAGCGACCAGGACACGTACCCACATCCGGTATCCCACCCGCAGACACGACCAATTGTGTCTGTAGGGACGCCCGACCAAGCCGGAGGTAACACGGGGATTCAAACCGGCGAGCCCCGTGTTGGTAGGCAACGGTTCCATTGAAGGACCTGGACGGGCCTCAAGGGTTCGAGGCCATGCCAGGCAAGTCAGAAACATAGCTAGAGGCAGATTTAGAGGACCTAAAAGAGAGCAGGGTTGGTAACGGTTAAATTGCCGACCCGTGTTAGACTGCTGCTTAGAAGCAGCGTCGTAATGCTGTGTTCTTCGGCGTCTGATCAATACGTACTACAGATAAAGTCGGACGAGTGGTAGCGAAAGCGGAATCGATGTGTGCGATGGCGGGTGCGCTCCAGGAGCAGATAGATGGACGCTGCGATCTCATCTGCAGCGGGGGCTCCGAAAGGAGTCCACGGCCGAAAGAGCTTTGAACCCCCCGAGCGCTGACACAAACTCTTCAGTGGGGGTGCCCGATATATATTGTGACCCTGGGTCTGGACGGTACCCTCGGGAGAGAATCCTGACGTGGAAATAATGAACGAGATACCACACCTACCGGATTTTCAACAGCTGTGACTCCGCTAAACTGACCCCGGTTTCATCGTGAGCGGGGGTCGGATCGGTTTTGCTGACGTTCTGAATTTCTGCCGCTCTCCCTTTTTGCCAGCCCGTCCTCGCGGGCCGAGCTTTCGCGGTGAGCTTCGTATTGGGATTCGAGAAGGCCACAACTCCACCGGCGGCATGAATAAAAATGACTGCTGCCCAGGAGAGCGGACTCGGGTGGGGAATGTGCGAGAGCATTCATCAGATCTGCATTTCATCACGGCGGAGGGTGGCGTGCACGTCGGGGGAAGAATTACCTCGTTGGGGGAGACATCTATCTGCTCAGCTGTCAGTTAATGACCCCGGCAGTCACTGTGGAGCATCAGTCAAGCTTTCTGTGGCGCGGGTTTTACTGTATCCCACTTAATTCATGCTCACACCCTGCCAGCCTGTCGTCGCCGTGGTCAATACATTAGGCGCACAGAGCTGGGCAGCAGACAGGTGGGGAGTAATGGGGAGCAGTGACCGCTGTAGCGTGGCGGAGGCTTTCCTTACTCGAAACAGTAACGATAATTTGTCTGATGTTGGTCAGTTGGACAGAGCTTTGCAATATATATAGAAAAATTTCCCCCATTTTTCTCCCCACTTGCACTTGGCCAATTACCCCACTCTCTGATCTCGGTCGCTGCTCCACCCCCTCTGCGGACCCGGGGAGGGCTGCGGACCACCACACGCCTCCTCCGATACAGGTGACAGTGAGGAGTTTCACCAGGGGGACAGCACGTGGGAGGATCATGCTATTCCCCCCCAGTTCCCCCTCCCCCCCAACAGGCGCCCCAACCAACCAGAGGAGGCGCTAGTGCAGCGACCAGGACACACCCACATTCAGCTTCCCCACCTGCAGACACGGCCCGTTGTGTCTGTAGGGACGTCCGACCAAGCCGGAGGTAACACGGGGATTCGAACCGGCGATCCCCGTGTTGGTAGGCAACGGGATAGGTTGCTACGCCACCCGGGCGCCCCTTAGACAAGCCGTTTTAAAGCGCTCGCCCTGCCCGCTGACATTCTGTCGGTCTGTCAGCAGTGAAAGTGCGTCGTGAGTATAAACAGATCACGGGGGCGGTATCTAACATCTTGATGTCATCACACACTCAGACACATGAAAACCTCCTTACGTAGAGGCTAAGTCCACTGCCGTCTATGCTAACTTGGTTTAGATAGCACCGACCGAAAGCTGCAGCGAGTGCTGCAGCGTTCGAATATGATTCATTGCCCTGAAAGAAAATACACCGCCTACCCAATTTGTTTAGGACAGACTGAGTCGTTGTCCAGTGTCAGAGTGCAACACAGTAGTACTATTATGAATAATCTAACAAGGGTGAACACAATGGATGAGTGGCGTAATTTAATATTTTGTCTTTCTTCTGAGTAATAACCCCGAGACGGATTTCAGTTGTGATTCATCCCGTTAAGGCCTGGAGTCTCCTCGCAGGGGAACGACCACTGAATTATACTTGCTTAAGTAATATTTGTTTCTGGCGAATGAGTTCAACCACCACATTGTCCCCCACCCCTGTGAATTTCGGGGGAGGGGGGGGGGCTATGGATCTATCTCCGTGTGTTGGTTCGTTTTTTCATCTCACTACAGTACCATGCATCCCCCCCCCCACCCCAACAAGGGCGGGATGAAACAAAAAGCATCTGCAAATACAGACAAAACTACAGCTCAGTGATCCTGGCCCTCACGTTTCTCGTGTTACATGGGCAGAGGCTTTATAGTGCTCGGCTAAACTAATTGTGGCAGCCGGTCAATGCGTGATGGGTGGGGGACGACATGATGCTGTTGGCTTGTTATACAGAAAAACACCGATATCCTGCAGAAACCCTTATACTACTATTACTAGTACTACTACTACTACCATCACTTTCAGCTGCTCCGGCTAGGGGTCGCCAACACGAATCATCCGTTTCCATCTCTTCCTGTACTGTGCATCTTCCTCTGTCACACCAGCCACCTGCATTCCTCCCTCACCACATCCATAAACCTCCTCTTTGGCCTTCCTCTTCTCCTCTTCCCTGGCAGCTCCATATTCAGCATCCTTCTCCCAGTATACCCAGCATCTCTCCTCCACACATGTCCAAACCATCTCAATCTTGTCTCTCTTGCTTTGTCTCCAAACCGTCCAGCCTGAGCTGTCCCTCTAATATACTCGTTCCTAATCCTGTCCTTCTTCATCACTCCCAGTGAAAATCTTATCATCTTCATCTCTGCCACCTCCAGCTCCACCTCCTGTCTTTTCATCAGTGCCACTGTCTCCAAACCATACAACATAGCTGGTCTCACTACCATCTTGTAAACCTTCCCTTTAACTCTTGCTGGAACCCTTCTGTCACACATCACTCCTGACACTCTTCTCCACCCACTCCACCCTGCCTGCACCCTCTTCTTCACCTCTCTTCTGCACTCCCCGTTACTTTGGACAGTTGACCCCAAGTATTTAAACTCATACACCTTCGTCACCTCCACTCCTTGCATCCTCACCATTCCTCTGTCCTCCCTCTCATTCACACATATGTATTCTGTCTTCCTCCTACTGACTTTCATTCCTCTTCTCTCCGGCGCATACCTCCACCTCCCCAGGCTCTCCTCCACCTGCTCCCTACTCTCACTACAGATCACAATGTCATCCGCGAACATCATAGTCCACGGAGACTCCTGCCTGATCTCGTCCGTCAACCTGTCCATCACCATTGCAAACAAGAAAGGGGCTCAGAGCTGATCCTTGATGTAATCCCACCTCCACCTTGACCCCATCTGTCATTCCAACCACACACCTCACCACTGTCACACTGCCCTCATACATATCCTGCACCACTCCTACATACTTCTCTGCTACTCCTGACTTCCTCATAAAATACCACACCTCCTCTCTCGGCACCCTGTCATATGCTTTCTCTAAATCTACAGACACAATGCAGCTCCTTCTGACCTCCTCTACACTTCTCCATCAACATTCTCAGAGCAAACATCACATCTGTGGTGCTCTTTCGTGGCATGAAACCATACTGCAGCTCACTTATCATCACCTCTCCTCTTAACCGAGCTTCTATTACTCTTTCCCATATCTTCATGCTGTGGCTGATCAAGATTGTGTTATACAATCTAGTTAAAAACTCCACTGCCATCTCTCCTAAACACCTCCATGCCTCCACAGGTATGTGGAGTATACACAGGTATGCAGAAACCCGTATACGTAGCTCCAAAACAGAATCACTGAAAAGTTAACTTGTTTGGCAAAGACGTAAAAACCAGGTCCAGAAAGCAAAAGTCCTAACCGTGAATTGCTCCACCCATGTACTAAAGCATCCGATTTCACCCAGCCCGAGCTAGCTGAAGAGTGGGGTTGAGTGGAATAAGCTGGTATAGCACATGGGTAGAATAATATCTGGGCCTGTTTTTTAACATCTCTGCTTCTGGGATATTTTATCTCAGGACTCAAGCGCTAATAAAGTATTTATGCATATCTGTCAGCTAACTATCCAGAAATGTCTAGGAAATGGAGGAAATCAAGTGATTTCTGCAGGACAAGGGGACAGTCTGCACAATGGCATAACCCCACTACGGTGACATTCACAGCTCAGAAGTGGCTCCCAGGTGCCGGGCAGATGCCCACGCAGCAGTAGGCAGGGAAGAGCTGTGTGCACTTAAACTGAGAGGGGTTGGTGCCTCGGCTCGTCGTAGCCCTGAATATCCAGGGCAGTGTGCCTGGCTGGCTGATGTAAATGATAGCGGCACTGATACGTTTATACAGTAGCAAATAGTAAAAACAAAAATAAAATAAAAGACTTCACAAGTATCCGCATTTGAGGAAACCGCTTCAGGTGTGGGAGTGAAATAATGTCCATGCAACGTCGCTGCAGCGTCGACTGCAGTTGATAGCGGGGAGACTTGGCCGGCATGTCAGCCGTGTGTGTTCTGAGGCTGCAGCCATGTGTGCCCTATCGACTGTACGCCGGCGAAGTGAAGGACGCTGGTTTTTAGAGGGAGCCGGGTAGAAAATGGGACAAAAACAGGTGTGCGGGGGGGGGGGGGTTGTAGTGGAGCTCCAAATGCCATCCTTCGCTGGGCTTTACCGACACGGACGCATCCAAGATAGCCAACAAAAGAGCGAAAGCAAAAACCACCGACGACAAGATCACCTCACCGGGGTGTAAGACATCAACTCGTGGCCTCTGATCCGGATTCTAGGTAAACCTAATCTTTCTTTTTTTTCCTTTGGTGGCTGTCCAGGGTGTCTCCCTCCCTGCCTCCTGCCCAGTGACTGCCGGGATGGGCTCCAGCATCCCCGTCACCCTGAGAGCAGGATAATCGGTTTGGATAATAGGTGGATGGATGGATTTCCCCCCCCCCCTTTTTTCTCCCCAGTTGCACCCGGCCAATTACCCCGCTCTTCCGAGTCGTCCCGGTCGCTGCTCCACCCCCTCTGCCGATCCGGGGAGGGCTGCAGACTACCACATGCCTCCTCCCATACATGTGGAGTCGCCAGCTGCTTCTTTTCCCCTGACAGTGAGGAGTTTCACCAGGGGGGACGTAGCACGTGGGAGGATCACGCTATTCCCCCCCCCCCCCCGAATAGGCGTCCCGACCGACCTGAGGAGGCGCTAGTGCAGCGACCAGAACACATAGCCACATCCGGCTCCCCACCTGCAGACACGGCCAATTGTGTCTGTGGGGACACCCGAGGTAATGTGGGGATTCGAACCGGCGATTCCCGTGTTGTTGGTAGGCAACAGAATAGGCCGCTACACCACCCGGATGCCCTCGGTAAGCCTCATCTTAACAGCCGCTTCACATTTGGATCGTTCGCCACGCACGACCTCACGGCGAGTTCCACACACCGGGCCGACCCCGGAGTCGAAAGCGCACAAAGTGTTGAGAGTTACACGTTTTTTGTAAGTCTCACACGTGCCACTCGTGAGTTACGTGCTCCCGGCCAGTTGTGGGACGGCCTTGTGTTATTGATAGTAGCCCCTTGCATGCACACCCAGCCCCGCTCCTCCCCCCACCCCAAACACATGCTGCATCTCCCTTCTGCCTCATCATTTATTAAAGAGTCTGATCTTTCCCTGAGACACACCATCACAGCTATACATCCCACTGCCCTTTCCCTGCTTATCCCCCGAGTGTGCGTGCATGTGTGTGTGTGCATGTGTGTGTGCGTGTGTGCGTGTGTGTGTTGGGGAGGGTAGGTGCAGGTTCATAGACAGTGCAGTGCTGACGTCTTTGCACATGTTTTGGTCAGCGTGTGCGTGTGCGTGTGTGTGTGTGGAATATATGGGTGTATGTGTTGTAGCTGATGAATGGCGAGCTGTGAGAAGCAGCAGTAATGTGAAAACCTGCCGTGTGTGTTGTGTCTCTGCCAGTGCAGACAACATGTGGCGCAGCGTAGCAGTGCGTCCGGTGCACCAACGGCAGAAAAGGGCAGAACTTCACAAAGCCCGCCTAAATTAACGTGATCAGGTTCGGTGTAAACCCACTAAGTTAAAAATCAGCAGAAATGATAAATAAACTGTATTCTAGAAGGGTGTTTCATGAATAGCCTGAGGTATCCAACGTTCAACCTATTATACCAATTTGTATTATATTAATTTTATTATATTAATTTAATTTTATTATTTTATGTAATTCTATTTAATTTTACTATCAATATTATTTAATTTTATTATTTAATGTTATTTTATTATTAATTTCATTATTCATATTTAATTCTATTAGTAACATTGTTTTATTTTATATTATTACATTAATTTTAGAATTATATCATATTTATTATATT
Source organism: Lampris incognitus (assembly GCF_029633865.1). NCBI lineage: Eukaryota > Metazoa > Chordata > Actinopteri > Lampriformes > Lampridae > Lampris > Lampris incognitus. Next base: position 64,918,789 of record NC_079216.1, read on the forward strand.
AATTTAATTTTATTATTTTATGTAATTCTATTTAATTTTACTATCAATATTATTTAATTTTATTATTTAATGTTATTTTATTATTAATTTCATTATTCATATTTAATTCTATTATTAACATTTTATTTTATATTATTACATTAATTTTAGAATTATATCATATTTATTATATTAATGTGATTTTTGTTTGTAGGACTATCCACATAAAGGTAAGACAAGTCCTGTTAGGTCTGTGGTGGGCAACGGTAATGACCCCGCTGCAGACTTCTCGTCATATTTGTGAGATAAATTCTTCCCGTTTGAAAATAATGTGGAGCCGCTCTGCAGCACAGAAGCTGTGCCGGGCGTCAGAGGTGGGAAACGTGCGGCTTAAGAAGCAGCATCCACCGGTTCAACACACGATGACAGGAGATGTGCCTCAGCGTGATTTAGGATGGGTTTTCCCGCGCAGAATGAGATTTCCAATAACATTGACATCATTGCTTATAACTGGACAGATTTTCTCAGGAGGATGTGCCAGACAGAGCGCCGGAGAGGAGCAAGAACGTCAAGCCAACAAAGGAACAAACAACAAATACAAATCAGTCAGAAACCAAAACAATATATATATATATATATACAGATATAGATACAGATGCAGATGCAGATACGGATGCAGAGATGAATGTGATAAGAAAAAGCCCATGCCTTTGCACTCCAAAAGATTAACACCACAATACACCGACACCTTGCATCCACCCACAACCACACTGTTTGGAATTGCTTCCTTTTCCTGTGCTCCGTGCTGCTGAACTGCTAATGAGGATGCTCGATATTACCTGCAGTCAAGTTATAGTGCTGCATGGAAACCACAACGCCATTTGCACTAGTACACGATACACATAGATACACACAGGTGTGTATATATATAAATATATACACACACACACACACACACACACACAAAAGTATTGGGACACCTGGCCATTACACCTACAGGAGCTTTTCTAAATCCATAGGCATTAATATGGAGTTCCCCCCTTTGCAGCTATAATAGCTTCCACTCTTCTGGGAAGGCTTTCCACAAGATTTTGGAGTGTGTCTGTGGGAATTTTTGCCCATTAATCCAGAAGAGCATTTATGAGGTCAGGCACTGATGTTGGACGAGAAGACCTGGCTCACAATCTCCGTTCTAGTTCATCCCAAAGGTGTTGGATGGGGTTGAGGTCAGGGCTCTGTGCGGGGCCAGTCAAGTTCTTCCACACCAAACTCACCCAACCATGTCTTAATGGGCCTTGCTTTGTGCACTGGGGAACAGTCATGCTGGAACAGAAAAGGACCCTCCCCAGACTGTTCCCACAAAGTTGGAAGCATAGAATTGTCCAAAATGTCTTGGTATGCTGAAGCATTAAGATTTCCCTTCACTGGAACTAAGGGGCCTAGCCCAACCCCTGAAAAACAACCCCCTACCATTATCCTTCCTCCACTAAACTTTACAGCTGGCACAATGCAGACAGGCAGGTAACGTTCTCCTGGCATCCACCAAACCCAGACTCGTCCATCAGACTGCCAGACAGAGAAGTGTGATTCGTCACTCCACAGAACACATTTCCACTGCTCCAGAGTCCAGTGGCAGTGTGCTTTACACCATCCATCGAACACTTGGCATTGTGCTTGGTGGTGTAAGGCTGGCATGCAGCTGCTCGGCCATGGAAACCCATTCCATGAAGCTCCTGACACACAGTTTTTGTGCTGATGTTAATGCCAGAGGGAGTTTGTAACTCTGCAGGTATTGAGTCAACACAGCGTTGGAGACTTTTACGCACTATGCGCCTCAGCACTCGTTGACCCCGCTGTGTGACTTTACGTGGTCTGCCACTTCGTGGCCGAGTTGCTGTTGTTCCTAAACCCTTCCACTTTTCAATAATACCACTTACAGTTGATCGTGAAATATCTAGCAGGGAAGAAATTTCACGAACTGACTTATTGCAAAGGTGGCATCCTATGGCAGTACTACGCTTGAATTCACTGAGCTCTTCAGAATGACCCAATTCTTTCACAAATATGTGTAAATGCAGCCTGCATGCCTAGCTGCTGGATGTTATACACCTGTGGCAATGGGTCTGAAAGAAACACCTGAATTCAGTGATTAAGAGGTGTGTCCCAATACTGTGGTACCCAAAAAAAATATATACACACACATATATATATAAAATCAAAACAACACATGCACATTTATAAACATGCAGAAACACACACACAAGTATATTTTTCTGTCTCAAAACAATGCCTGCAAACACAAGGCCACAGTCATTCTCTCTTACACACACACACACACACACACACACACACGAAGGCGGATATGAAAATAAATAAATAAATACCTATAGCATTCCTACACTAATGAGCCAGAACATTATGACCCCTGGCAGGTGAACCGAATAAAGTTGATCATCTCCAAACAAGGGTGCAAGTCAAGGTGTGGGTAGTTTAGATGGTAAGTGAACAACCAGTTCTCGTAGCCCACGTGTTGGTACAGGAGAAATGTGCAGGACTAAAGACCTGAGCCACTTTGACAAGGGCCGAACTGTTATGGCCAGACGACTGGGTCAGAGCATCTCTGAAACTACAGTCAGCAGTGGTGAGTACCTACCAGTGGCGGCTGCTGCTGAACTTTTTTTGGGGGGGGGCTTAATTTACCTCGGCGCAGCACACCTGACAGCTGCTTTAGTGTCCACACTGTCACAGAGTTGTTAAGAAGGACAATGTAGCCTACAGGTCTTATCAGGGTTCGTAGACGGTGGATGATTGACAGTCCAGACGAGGCGTGGTGGTGGGTGTGAACATGATTGACAGCCACGAGAATCGTCCAATCACGTTAGATCAAAAAACATTCAAACAATACCAGTTCACTGCCAATAAAAGTGGGGGTGTCTGGGGCAGCACAGAACTGCACCCCCTGGGAAATCTGAAGAAACCAATCAGACAGCAGCCTCAGGTCACCTGCTCGCCACAAGTTTGAGGCCTTACATGAGGTATGGTTTGGCCGGCGCCCCTCACCCAGGAAGTATATGTATTCAGACAGGAAGTATATGTATTCAGACAGGAAGTATATGTATTCAGACAGAAACCACCCAAATACCATTTGAACCAATATTTAATGCTGCTGACAGACTGATATTATTTACATTGTACAACTAAATTATATTAACATGTTTAATTAGATTTTCATCTTGATGTTTAGAGGGGGCGGCGCCCCAGCACCCTGTACTGGCCAGCCACCACTGGTACCAACCAACAGTGGTCCGAGGAGGGACAAACCACAAACTGGCAACAGGGTGCTAAGCACCCAAGGCTCATCGATGCATGAGGGCAACGAAGACTATTCCGTCTGGTCTGAACCGACAGAGGGTCTACTGTGGCACAAGTCACAGAAAATTGTGATGATGGTTATGGGAGGAATGTGTCACAACACACCTTGCTGGTTATGGGGCTGATAGCTGCAGACCGACCAGAGTGCCCATGATGACCCCTGTCCACCGTTGAAAGCACCTATAAAGGGCACGCGAGCATTGGAACTGGATCAAGGAGCAGTGGAAGAAGGTTGCTGGTCCCGTTTTCCTTAAGATCACGTGGATGGCCGTGTACGTGTGCACGGTTTCCTTGGGGAGGTGATGGCACCAGGATGCACTGTGGGAAGATGACAAGCCGGTGGAGGGAGTGTGATCCTCTGAACAGTGTTCCGCTAGGAAACCCTGGGTCCGGCTCTTCGTGTGGACGTCAGTTTGACACGTACCACCTACCTAGACATCGTTGCAGACCAGGCACACTCCTTCATGGCAGTGGTCTTCCCTGATGGTATCCCTCCTTCAGCAGGAGGACGCGCCCTGCCACGCTGCGCACATTGTTCAGGGATGGTTTGAGGAACACGATGTTCCAGGTGTTGCCCGGGCCTCCAAATTCTCCTGGTCTCAATCCGATCGAGAATCTGTGGGATGTGCCGGACTGACAAGTCCGATCCACAGCGGATCCACCTCGCATCTTACGGGTCTTGAAAGATCTTCTAATGTTTTGGTGCCAGATGCCACAGGACGTGTTGGGGGGGGGGGAGTCTGGAAGAGTCCATGCCTCGGTGGGTCAGCGATGTTTTGGTGGCACACGTTGGACTAACAGGATATTAAGCAGGTGGTCATAATGTTTGGCTCGTCGACGTACGTGTCACGTGGCGGCTGGTGCTGACAATTTTTTTTGGGGGGGGGGCGCAATTTACCTTGGTGCAGCATAACTCTGTGACTGAGTGGACATTAAAACGGCTGTCAGGTGTGCTGCGCCAAGGTAAATTGCGCCCCCCCCAAAAGAATTGTTAGCACCAGCCGCCACTGGTACGTGTGTGTGTGTGTGTGTGTGTGTGTGTGTGTGTGTGTGTGTGTGTGTGTGTGTGTGTGTGTGTGTGTGTGTCAGAATCAGCTTTATTGGCCAAGTGTACCTATGCACACGAGGAGTTTGACACCGGTTCACAGCAACTTTTAGCACTTGCAGAGAAAAAGAATAGAATAGAATAAAATATATACATACATACATACATACATAGACACAGGGATGATAACAGGTATATATATCTTATACCTTTGTAAGTGCAGCAACACATGCGCAGAGGTGTGTGTGTGCAAACAGGCTCACAAAAGCACATTTTACTACCTAAAACGATGCCGGAAATACAAGGTAACATCTATTCACACACGCACGAACACACGCACGGATAATTGCCTCCCAGCTTGCAGGTAGACTCACATCCTCGCTAGTTTCCGTATACCTACACACGCACGCACGCGCGCACACACGCACGCAGCACTCAGACAAGCGCGTGTAGCAGCGTCCTCCGGGTTTAACAAGGCTACACAACTCCCACTCACAGGGGCAGCCCCCTCTGACCCGCCATCTCTGCAACACATCTGAACAGCAACGTGTCTGGTGACCACAATCGCAAGGCAAAATCTAGTTACGCACGCACGCACGAACCCGCATGCATTCATGCACAATTAAACGCGCTCGTATGGCGCATGCGCACAAACAGGGCCGCACATCGATCAGGCCGAATCTGTGTGAAATGTGGCTGCAGCAGCAGCAGCAGCAGCAGCAGATTACCAGCCAGACATAAAAGAATAATCCTTTTTTTTTTTTTTACGAGCGCGAGAATCAATTACACACACGTGCCGCGTTGCGGTAGAGGTGGCAGGAGGGGGCAGTTATGATCACACGTGGGGAAATAGCGAATAATGCAAAGGAAGCTACTTTTAAATGAAAACACGTACCGCTATGGATCCACACGTTAACATGCCATTTTGTTATTATGTTATTATCATTATTCCCGTTGTGTTGCTGTTGTTGTTGTTGTTGTTAGTCTGTGCTTTACATAACAACACGTTATTATGAGCTATAGTCATCACGTGCTGACGCAGCTATTTTCTTACCCCCCCCTCCCCCTTTTGTCCCCAGCTGTACTTGGCAAATACCCCCAGTCTTCCGGAGACTCCTCCACCAAACCCCCCCCCCCATACACGTGTGTACAAGCTGCTTATTACGACCTATAGTTACGTTTTAATGATAAGCGCCCTCTAGCGGTCGTGCTGTCTATAGCAAGCTTAGTTACTATACCAGACGGCGAAACAACACAGAAACGCCCTGACTACATGTTCTATTGTTCTCACATGGTTTCTATCACTATTTGCTGACGACTCACCTGTATCAGCCTGTCTGTGAGGCGTCGTAAAGAGGACGTTAGCAAGTAGATAAAACCCCCACAATGCACAGAGGCGAAAAGCATCTGCGGCGTATCTCCTTCCGCCGGTAGGGGGCGCTAATTTAGGAAACGTATTAGAGGGCGTACGACCTATGTGTGGTCGTACGGCTTGGAGGACTTGCACGAGAGGTATCGGAATGTGGAGTCGCCAGCCGCTTCTTTTCACCTGACCGTGAGGAGTTTCGCCAGGGGGACGTATAGCGCGTGGGAGGATCACGCCATTCCCCCCCCTCCAGTCCCCGCCCCTAAATTGGCGCCCCGACCGACCAGAGGAGGCGCTAGTGCGACCGAGACACACCCACATCCGGCTTCCCGCCCGCAGACACGGCAAATGGTGTCTGCAGGAACGTCCGACCAAGCTGGAGGTAACATGGGGGATTCGAACCGGCGATCCCCTATGTTAAGTGCGCAGCGTACGAAGGGATTTGTCATAACAGAGCTATTTCCTCTGAGTCAAGTCCAGCGGGGCAGAACAGCTGCCCAGGAGGGTTTCTGCAGAAGGTGGCCTTGCCTGTTAGTATTATTGGCGGTGGTGGTGTAACTGCAGTCCAGGTAGAGGCTTCAAGGGCAGTTATCAGGATTTAGACGCAAACAAACGTCATTTCCGATACTTTCTGCTGCAGCTGCTGCAGTCACATCCAAATTGTGAATGTTTTTATGGCTGCTCATAAAAGCGGTTACTGTCAGACGGGACGTTTTGTTGAAAGTAAAAACCTCCCCGCATGGTGCACAAAACGGATCAGGGGCTGCGAGCATGCAGAATGAGCAGAGAGTCGCAGAGGACCTGCAGCAGCAGCAGCAGCAGCAGCGGCTGCTCGGACTCGGGTTCAAGCCACGTGTTTTTCGGCTGGCGCCGACATGACGCCTTCATTTTGAGAGGAGCTTCGGGATCTGAAGTGCGTTTACCAGCCTTATCGTGCGTGCGCGCGCGCGCGCGTGCCAGTGAGTTAAACAAAACTTAAGCTCTCCAGGATTGTGCCTTTGATAGTAAGTGTGTGAGTGACGCGCACTTGCTCGTGCGTAAGGAACCGGAGAAGTCTCGCCGTGATCTCCGAGGGCCCCTTTCTGCAGGAAAAATTGCATGGGAAGTAATCAATCTCTGGCTTCCGTCGTGTTCCTCGCCGCTGTCCACTGTCTATACTTACACGTGCACGCACAAAAAAATGTGAAGACAGCACGATTTCCGGTCTCACCCATCTGCGTACAAATAACACCATATTACACTTTGCGTGCATTGCGTGCGCCAAAATCCGGCGTTGCGTGCAGGTGATAGCCAACCCTGTCCGCTAACTTCTGCGGAGAGCTGAGACCGGGCTCAGTGAGGACCGGGCTCAGTGAGGACCGGGCTCAGTGAGGACCGGGCTCAGTGAGGACCGGGCTCAGTGAGGACCGGGCTCAGTGAGGGACGGGCTCAGTGAGGACCGGGCTCAGTGAGGACCGGGCTCAGTGAGGACCGGGCTCAGTGAGGACCGGCTGGCTGTTCTGAGGATTTAAGGCGTAAGAAAACACTTTTTTTTGTTTTGTTAAAAGAGCTCATATAGAGCTCATACTCTGCTCCTGTATCCAGCCTCAAGACCGCTGGAGGAGACCGGGGGACTGGCAGGTGCACCTCCGCACAGAGGAGGGCACACAGCAGTGTAGTGCACTGACGTTGTGCATCGACTAGCCCACATCAAACGGAACATTTTCCAGTTCCCCCCCGAATCCCCGTGTGCCTCCTTTCGTGCCCGCGGCGCACCTTTCCTCTCCCTGGCGCAAAAGGTGTGGGTCGAGTGCACGATGGCCGTTCGGAGGTAAACAAGACACGCAAAACCCTGATCCCCACGCATCGGGAGTAAGCAGCGGGACCACTTAAAACACTGCCGTTCACTCCCAGGCAGGGGGCCGGTACGCGCCCGGGGAGGCGGCGGCGGCGGCGGCGCGGTCCGCCTGAACCCAGATAACTTCTCCGCGCCGCGTAAAATACGCAACCGCAGATACGCTTTATTTCACCCTGTGCACACTTACCCTTACGGCTACAGCGTGATCTGTTAGCTGCTACGGCGCACCCCCCGCTCGCCCGCCCAGTGAAGCCCGGGTGGGGAGGACGTCTGATGGGGGAGATAGAAACGAGAGAGAGGCGCGACGGTCCTCATGCGGTACAACTGTGTTTGCCCTGCGCAAAGTTCAAAGCAAATTGTTTCCCGGCGTAAGGGTAGGCGAGACGACCCCGGACTGACAATGTCCTCCGCACTCTCCGGTCCACCCGTTATCTGAGATCGCAACGTGCCCACCCCCCAACACCACCACCCACCCACCACCCGTCAGTAAAGAATGCGTGAGATTTCACCTACCTGGACGTCTTGACGCTACACGGCGAGGCGCAAATCTTGAAGGTGTTTCAACACTTGTGACGAGTTTGACTTTAGTCTACTCCTGACGCACCGAGTCGCACCGACGGAGAGGATGGGCGCCGCTGCTCCGCGCGCGCGCGCGCGCGCGAGCCCGGCGCGCGTGCGTACGCGCGCGTCTGTACGCGTGGGTGCGTGTGTGCGGCGCGTGTGTGCGTACGTGTGTGTGTGCACGCGTATCACAGGAAAAGAAATATGTGGGAGACAGATAGATAGATAGATAGATAGATAGATAGATAGATAGATAGATAGATAGATAGATAGATAGATAGATAGATAGATAGATAGATGAGAGAGAGCGGGAGGGGGATAGAGAGAGAGAGTGGGGAGAGGGAGAGAGATATGGAGAGAGAGACAGATATATAGAGAGATGAGAGAGAGAGAGAGAGAGAGAGAGAGAGAGAGAGAGAGAGAGAGAGAGAGAGAGAGAGAGAGAGAGAGAGAGAGAGAGAGAGACACGGCAGAAACAACAGACATGCAGAACTGTAGCGCGGGCAGCCCTCGCCAAAGGATGCTTCAGTCTCCTAGCAACAACAATCGATCTGGCAGGGAGACATTTTTATTGGATAAAAAGAAAACTTGGCCACTCACCCCTCAGCACATGTTTACCAGTCAGAATAACAACTCCAGCTTTACTCAGCGGATAGAAAGACGGGGGAGAGAGAGAGAGTGGGGGAAGAAGGGATGTTCTCTCTCTCTCTCTCTCTCTCTCTCTCTCTCTCTCTCTCTCTCTCTCTCTCTCTCTCCCCCCCCCCCCTCTCTTTATGGTACAGGATGGATTGAACACGGGACTAAATCAAACCCATCTGCCCTTGCGACTTGTTTCCAGATAATAAGGGGTAGATGGGGAGATTTTGCTGCCAAACCCTAACGTTGTTGATCTCACATAAAGTAGGGTGGTGTTTCAGGGAAACTGCCCCCCAGAGCCGTTGAACCCTGGGCCGTTTGCCATCTCCGGTGCGCTCCTCGCCTTTGCTTTCCACAGAGAGAATGGCTCCTTCTAAAACGAGAAGACAAACTGGCTCTGACCGCCTGTCCACTGTCAGAGAGTCAGCAGAGACACATCCTCACCACGTACAGGCTCACTGACCACAGTCTGGCCACGGAAAAGGGCAGACACACAAAACGTCTTGGCTACCAAAAGAGCAAAGAACATGTGGTCCCTGTACGGCAGGTGGGGTGGAGACAGAGATGCACTTCCTGCTAAATTGTGAGCCATTCCAGAACGTAAGAGAAAAATACCGGGAGAACTGTGAAAACCAGATTCCAAATGTTCTACTCCTGGATGAGAAAGAGCAATCATCATCATCATCATCATCATCATCATCATCATCAGTTCCGTAACCTATGGAGGTCGTAGGAGCACAGCTGATGCCTCAACAGGTTGAGTCATCATCGTGTTTCAGTAGGGGGGAGTACCTGGGGGTCCCATCTCCTCTCCAGGTATGGATGGCCGTAGGTTCACAGAGGAACTCATCCGCCCCATGGCCGGATTAACCCATCAGGGGGCCCCGGGGCACGCACGTCCATTAGCCCCCCCCCCCGCCGCCCCATCAGATAGGCTACGCAAACAATACTAAACATTGTTAAATGCAAAACTAATGCAAATACCCAGCATGGTAGTCGACGCTATGCCAATCTGCATGGCATTCGGATGGCGACTACAAAGTACAACACAATTTTGAAAATCACAAAACAAACAGAGATGAGAATAGCGGCTCGCAGCATCGCACACATATTGCGAAGCCTTCTTCCCGCTTACAACGGCTCAGCAACAGGAAATAAATGTGTTTCACAGCAAGTGATTTAATTAAATATGGGCACATTTTAGTAAAACTATCTGTGTAATTATTTTTCAGTATGGGCATTCTAGCTAGCACATTTGTTTAACTATACACAATGAAACAATGAAGCTTGGGGGCCCTGCATCAGTAGAGACTGTAGCTTGGGGCCCCAGCATCCTTAGAGACTTTGTAGCTTGGGGCCCTGCATCAGTAGAGACTGTAGCTTGGGCCCCCAGCATCAGTAGAGACTGTAGCTTGGGGCCCTGCATCAGTAGAGACTGTAGCTTGGGGCCCTGCATCAATAGAGACTTTGTAGCTTGGGGCCCTGCATCAGTAGAGACTGTAGCTTGGGGCCCCAGCATCAGTAGAGACTGTAGCTTGGGGCCCCAGCATCAATAGAGACTTTGTAGCTTGGGGCCCTGCATCAGTAGAGACTGTAGCTTGGGGCCCTGCATCAGTAGAGACTTTGTAGCTTGGGGCCCCAGCATCAATAGAGACTTTGTAGCTTGGGGTCCTGCATCAGTAGAGACTGTAGCTTGGGGCCCCAGCATCAATAGAGACTTTGTAGCTTGGGGCCCTGCATCAGTAGAGACTGTAGCTTGGGGCCCCAGCATCAATAGAGACTTTGTAGCTTGGGGCCCTGCATCAGTAGAGACTGTAGCTTGGGGCCCCAGCATCAGTAGAGACTGTAGCTTTGGGCCCCCAAATCAATAGAGACTAGCTTGGGCCCTGCATCACGACGCAGGATTGGAACAAACGTCCTTTGTAGGGTATGATTGGGGATCCCTACTATACGCGAACACAGTACCCCTGACCTTTTGGGGCCCCTCGTGGTCCGGGGCCCCAGGGCACTCGCCCGGCATGCCCGGTCCGTAATCCAGCCTTGATCCGCCCTTTGACAGGTTTTGTTTTTAGTCCTTCTGGGTGTCCACACACCCTCCTCACAACAACCCAAGGGTTGAAGTGGGGGGGGGGGGGGAGTGCCGGTTTAGTCGCTGACGACCCGACAGTTGCAGTTTAACGTCGTACCCAGGACTGAGAGAGCAGTGGCCCCTTATTTTAGGAGAGGGCCAAAGGTCACACCTTGTGGCACAGTATGTGTCAGAATGCCATAGCCTAAGGGTCAGTGAATGACCAAAACACTGTCAGCTACTGTTCCAACTACTGTTCCAGTTACTGTTCCAACTACTGTTTCAACTACTGTTTCAACTACTGTTCCAGTTACTGTTCCAACTGCTGTTCCAACTACTGTTCCAGTTACTGTTCCAACTACTGTTTCAACTACTGTTCCAGTTACTGTTCCAACTACTGTTTCAACTACTGTTCCAGTTACTGTTCCAACTACTGTTCCAGTTACTGTTCCAACTACTGTTTCAACTACTGTTCCAACTACTGTTCCAGTTACTGTTCCAACTACTGTTCCAGTTACTGTTCCAACTACTGTTCCAGTTACTGTTCCAATTACTGTTCCAACTACTGTTCCAGTTACTGTTCCAGTTACTGTACCAGTTACTGTTCCAACTACTGTTCCAACTACTGTTCCAACTACTGTTCCAACTACTGTTTCAATTACTGTTCCAACTACTGTTCCAGTTACTCTTCCAACTACTGTTTCAACTACTGTTCCAGTTACTGTTCCAACTACTGTTCCAGTTACTGTTTCAACTACTGTTCCAGTTACTGTTCCAACTACTGTACCAGTTACTGTTCCAACTACTGTTCCAGTTACTGTTCCAACTACTGTTCCAACTACTGTTTCAATTACTGTTCCAACTACTGTTCCAGTTACTGTTCCAACTACTGTTTCAACTACTGTTCCAGTTACTGTTCCAACTACTGTTCCAGTTACTGTTTCAACTACTGTTCCAGTTACTGTTCCAACTACTGTTTCAACTACTGTTCCAACTACTGTTCCAGTTACTGTCAGTTGCTGTCCAAGTGCTTTTCTGTGTCTGCCAGTTCTACCTGTTCCTCTTTCCATTTACTTCAGAACCTTTGTTTGTTCTCTGTTGACCTGTTTCACTGTCACCTGCCTTGGCAACATTGTAACTGCTGCAGTCATGCCAATAAAGCATCACTGAATTGAATTGATTCGGACGGGAGCTCGGGTTCTACATTAGTGTGGTGCAGTGTAGGGCAATACCGCATTCTCTCC